>NC_083367.1:35052954-35355984 GCF_030254825.1 Meriones unguiculatus | reverse complement strand
AATATCTCATTATTTGTCACAGATATATATATATATATATATATATGTATGTGTGTGTGTGTGTTCATTTGTGTATACGTGTGTGATACCTCTGTATGTGTATATGTGCATGTGTATATTTGTGTGTGCTGTGGTGCCTCTGTATGTGTGTTGTACATGCATGTGTTTGTGTGTATATGTATGTACATGCATGTATGCATACATGTGTGTGTGCATGTTTGTGTCCTCTTGTGTATGTGTGGAGTGCATGCGTGTCTGCTGTCTCTGTGTGTATGTGTGTTTGCATGTGTGTGTATGTGTTTGTGTGTCTTTGTCTTTACTTTGCCTTTAAATTTTCACTTACATTTTTATTCATTTTGTGTGCACATGTATGTGTGTACACACACCACAGCTCACGGTACACTTGCAGACGTTAGAAGACAATCTTTTTCCACCACGTAGTTCCCAGAACTCAAACTCCAGTCATCAGGCTTGACAGCACACATTGTCACCCACTGAGCAGCCTTGCTGGCCCCAACTTTACCTTGTAAAGAAGTTACACTATCCTGATTCACTTACAAAATTATCACTGTTAGAAACATTATACAGCTTTGCCACTAGATGAATTTTAATGTGTAGAGTTTTAAATATAATTCTTTACTGAAACCCACAATTTCCTCAGACAGAGAGAGGGGTGGTTTTAAAGTCTGTTAACAGACATCAATCCAGTGGATGTCTAGACCTTAAACAGTAAAAATAGATGGGATGAAAAGATATATTTATATATTATACACATACTTCCCCATTCCATTTATGCCCAAGTGCTTCTCTGACATCATTATTTTTGCTCTCTAAGGCTATTACTAATAAAATATAAGGGCCCTTGCAATATGAGACAGCCACAGGTGACTGATGGCAGTCAGCACATACGGTGGGGTACACTAACAAAGTCATGAATCAGGTTCTGGATGGGATAGAGTGAGATAGTGTGAGAGTTACATCATGCTGCTCAGGATGGTGTGCAGCTTGAAATTTTCTTCAGGAATTTTCCATTTACAACTTTCCATGTGTGGATGACTGAGTATTAGGAGCTTTAGAAGGCTGTGAGGAGATGGAAACTAGTATTTTAGATTTAGGTGCTCAACTCTATTGCAAACAAGTTTACATCTGTAGCTCTGGATAATATTTAGCATTTGATACTGAATTATAGTCATGCTATTGTACATAAATATCAATATTCATAGCTTCATGGATGTATCACTCAAAATACAAATTTAATCATTACTGTGATGTGTTTCAATATTTTGCTACACATCTTTCCTGCCTTATCAAATATGCATTTATACTTGTGTCAATGAATAGATAGATAGATAGATAGATAGATAGATAGATAGATAGATAGATAGATACAGATTTATTTCTCTGGGAGAAAGTGAGACAATATCACTTGTTTTCTGTTCAGAAACACAATAACAGACTCTCGCAACTAATTAGCAATTGGCCAATAACATATTATGTTTTAATGTTGTTGAAAACAATCCTATTTGTCATTAGGATTTTTATAATTCATACATGAAAGTTCCAATATCTCCTCATATTCTCTGGAACAAGTTCTTTTTTGTTTGTTGATAACACCTAACTGACTAGGTATTAGGTGTGATTTGATTTTTTTTTTTTCAGATAAGTTGGTTTATCATCTTTTTTGGTTTTTTTTAATCAAGATTTAATTAATGCTTCATACTTGTTCCTGGAGTCCATTGTGGTTTGAAAACACATTCCATACGCCTGCTGTACAAAACAGAAAGTTAGGTTTTTCCATTTTTTTTTTTTTTCAATGCAGTTTATTCAGGAACATTGAACGATCCTCGGACCCCGGGGAAAGCCAGCCCACAGCTTAAATAGTCTCTGGGTAGCCAACCCAGGCGTGCCACGGGGGCAATGCAGATAGGTCCACCTACATGGAAGCAAGCCAGATCCTCGGCCTTAGCCAAATGTGGAGTTGTTCGTGACAGAGAGCACTCACCATCGGGAAGGTGGAAGGCGGAAACCAGCTCCATCTTTAAGGCATAGCATTCCGCAGCTCTCTACAGTTCCCCCTTTTTGTTTTAGACGCATCAGGCAAGAGTAGAGGTCTGATCTCTGATATTAGAAATAAATTGGGGCTTTGTACAGATGTTCATTTAGGTGTCATCCACCCAAAGAGCATCAGACCCGTCCGATACCTTTTTCTCAGAGGCGGGACCTGGGGCATCAACCCGCATGCAATCAGACATGCTCTTCTCTGGGTCCAAAGCGGCTGACCCTGAGTGCAGTGCTTAGCCTCGCATCCTGAGCGTATCATTTTAGCTTTTTATGGTAGCCAACCATGCTTGGGGAGAATGTCCTGCTTCAATGGCTGTAAAGGCCTGAATTTTCCATTCTTTTTTAGAAAACATTTTCATAGAATCTATGTTGTTTCTGTTCTCCAACACCTTCCCAGATCACCGCCAGGCCTTGCTACCCACACAACTTCAGCTTTTCGCCTGTCTGTCTCATTTTCTTTGCCTCTCTTTTTCTTTCTTCCCCCCATTCGGTATAACTCTTCCTGCCCTCCTCTCTCTCTCTAAAAAAAAAAAATGAAAAAAAAAACATCCAATACTACAAAAACTACCAATGTTCACAATCATAATGACAATTTTTTTCTATTCTTTTATCATTTTCTTATTTTTGGAAACTGAGCTGTACTTCTTCAAAATCATTTTCTAAACTGTTTAGTCCTACAAATTCTTCTTCATCTCCTATTGAGTTCCGATTCTCATTCTCCAGCCTAGCTCCATGCCTACTCATTGTCCATTCCCAGCCTTGCATCATCATCATCATAATAATAATGATAATAATAATAGCATGTTTATGTATTCATGCACACACATATTTACTTGAATTATGAGGTAAGACAGGTGGCATTGTTTTTATTCAAATCCTTTTTTTTTTCTAATTTTTACTGTTGACTTGTAAGTTTTCTTTACAGAGGATGTATAACACCACCTTGTCATGTGCATTTTCCCCTGTTGGTAGGTTGTTTGTTCATTTGGCTGATCACATCCTCTGCTTGTTAGTTTTTATGTAACTTGACTTATCAATCTTTGGTTTAATTTCATATAATTTTGGTGTTAATTCCAATTTATCTTTCTCAAGATCACATCATAAATGTTTTTCAACTGCATTCCAGGAATTCTTCAAATTCGGAAGTTAAGTTATTCTTAAGTAGTGTTCATTTCTACATAACATAAAAAGTACAATTTCATTCCTTTTGTTCAGTTTGTATTTTATTCATTCAATAAATATTATCGCTACTCTAGTATATGTCATGATTGCTCTCTGTCAAAGCACTTATTTATATCTTCTAGACATTCCTTCGGGTTTGAAAAACTCTTTGGTTGACTGAAAAATATTGTATCGAGTTTAAATGTGCTATTTATATTTATGGACAAATGTCTTCCAGCCTTTTAAATCTGTATATTTAAGAAAAGAAATAAAATGATGAAGCAGCAAGGATAAAAATGTTCTATGTGCATTATCTACTTGCTGTACACAGTATGAATATTTCCCCAGAACTACACAATAAGCACAGGGTAGTCCAATAAAAGCTGATACACACTGGAAGAGAAGAGAATATAACAGTTGTTTAGTACATGAGGCTAGTTGCCATGCAAGTACCAACAAAGAAATGAAAACCTAAAATACTTCTGGAGAATAGATGATATTTGGTCCATGTTATATAGCCAAAGAAGCTGGAACCTGATGTGGATTGAAGATGGTAGCCTCCAACTAAGAAATGTAAGAAATACTGAGTTTTCTTTGCCTTCTTTATATTTTAGCAACTATTGGACTTTAAGGACAAATCCACCTCCCTCTTAGACAATACCCTCCAAAGTGCATTTTATAGGTGATTCTAAATCCTGTCAAGTTCACAGTGAACACAAAGATTTAACCTTCTGTCTCAAGAGAAAAACTGAGAAGTCTATGGAGGTTTTAAAAAAGGGATCATGATTAATTCTTTACAGACCTTGACAAGATCTGTATGATTTCATATAGAAAAACAATATACCTAGAATAGCTAAAATCATCATGTGCAAAAAAAAAAAAAAAAAAAAAAAAAAAAAAAAAAAAAATCTGGAGGTAGCTCCATCCCTGATCTCAACTTGTACTATAGAGCAACAGTAATAAAAATAGTATGGTACTGGCATAGAAACAAACTGAAGGATCAACGGAATACTATTAGAGGTCCAGAAATAAACCCAGGTGCTTATGAACACCTGATTTTTGACAAAGAAGTGAAAATCATACAATGGGGAAAAACAGCATCTGCATCAAATGGTGCAGGTCTAACTGGATGTCTACAGGTAGAAACTTGCAAATAGATTCATACTTATCACCCTCCACAAAAGTAAAGTTTACATGGATCAAAGACCTCATCATAAAACCAGACACACTAAATCTGTTAGAAGAAAAAGTAGGAGGAGCCTTGAACACATTGGCACAGGAGACAACTTCCTAAAAGAACACCAAGAGTTCAGGTTGTAAGATCAAGAATAAATAAATGGGATCTCATGAAAGTAAACAGCATCTGTAAAGCAAAAGACATAGTCAACAGAAAACGACAGCCTACAGACTGGAAAAAGATCTTCAACAACCCTACATATGACAAAGGGATTATATCTAGAATATATAAAGAAGTCAATAAATTAAACACCAACAAACCAAATAATCTAACTTAAAATTAATGGGGTACAGACCTAAACAGAGAATTCTCTATAGAAGAATATAGAAAGGCAGAGAAACACTTAAAGAAAGGCTAAATGTCCATAGTCATCAGAGAGATGCAAATCAAAACAACCATGAGATTTCACCTTACACCCATCAGAATGGCTAAGATGAAAAATACAAGTGACAATACTTGCTAGAGAGGATGTGGAGAAGGGGGAACTCTCCTCCATTTCTGATGGGAATGTAAACTTCTACAATCAATTTGGAAATCAATCTGGCACTTCCTCAGACAATTAGAAATAGTGCTACCTCAAGACCCAGCTGTACCACTCCTATGCATATACCCAAAAGAAGCTCAAGTACACAAGGACATTTGCTCACCCATGTTCGTAGCAGCATTATTCATAATAGCCAGAATCTGGAAACAACCCAGATGTCCCTCAAAGGAGGAATGGATACAGAAATTGTGATACATTTACATAGTGGGCTACTATTCAGCAATTAAAAACAAGGAAATCATGAAACTTGCAGCCAAATGGAGGGATCTAGAAAAGATCATACTGAGTGAGGTATCCCAGAAGCAGAAAGACACACATGATTTATACTCACTTATAAGTGAATACAGACATACAACATAGGATAAACATACTAGAATCTGTACACCTAAAGAAGCTAAGCAAGAAGGAGGTCCCAGGATAAGATGATCAGTCCTCACTCAGAAAGACAAATAGGATGGACATTGGAAGAAGGAGAAAACAGGAAACAGGGCAGGAACCTACCACAGAGAGCCTCTGAAAGACTCTACCCAGCAAGGTATCAAAGCAAGTGCTGAGACTCTTAACCAAACTTTGGGCAGAGTGCAGGGAATTATATGAAATAAGGGGGAGTTGGGGCGACCTGGAGATGGCATAGCTCCACAAGGAGAGCAACACAACCAAAAAAATCTGGGCACAGGGGTCTTTCTGAGACTGATACTTCAACCAAGGACTATTCATGGATATAACCTAGAACCCCTGCTCAGATGTTGCCCATGGCAGTTCAGTGTCCAAGTGGGTTCTATAGTAATGGAAACAGGGACTGTCTCTGACATGTCTCAGTGGTGGGCTCTTTAACCCCCAAGGAGGAGCAGCCTTGTCGGGCCATAGGGGAGGACAATGCAGCCAGTCCTGATGAGACCTAATAAGCTAGGGTCAGATGGAAGGGGAGGCGAACCTTCCCTATCAGTGGAATTGGAGAGGAGCATGGGAGGAGATGAGGGAAGAAGGGTAGGATTGGGCGGGAAAGAGGGAAGGGACTGCAGCTGGGATGCTATGTGAATAAACTGTAATCAATATAAAAAGTAAAAATTTAATTTAAAAATGGGGTACAGATCTACACAGAGAATTCTCAACAGAGAAATATCAAATGGCAGGGAAACAGTTAAAGAAATGCTCAACATACTAAGTCATCAGGGAGAGAAAAATAAAAATGATCCTTAGAGTCCACCTCAGACCCATCAGAATGACTAAGATAAAAAACTCAAGTAACAACACATGCTGGAGAAGATACAGAGAAAGGGGAACATTTTTCCATTGCTGGTGGGAATTTAAACTTGTACAACCACTTTGTAAATCAATCTGGTGCTTTCTCAGAAAATTAGAAATAGTGCTACCTCAAGATCCATCTGAAAAATGTTCAACTACACAATAAGGACATTTGCTCAACTACCTTCATAGCACTTTTATTCATAATAGCCAGAATCTGGAAACAAGCTTGATGTCCCTCAAACAAACAATGGATGCAGAAATTGTGGTACATTTACAAAATGAAATACTACTCAGATATTAAAAACAAGGAAATCATGAAATTTGCAGTAAATGGATGGAACTAGAAAAGATCATCCTGAGTGAGGTAACCCAGAAGCAAAAAGACATACATTACATAAACTCACTTATAAATTGATATTAGCCACATAATATAGGATAAACATACTACAATCTACAATCTTAAAGAAGCTAAACAGCCAGGAGGGCTCTAGGGAAGATGCTTAATTCTCATCCAGAATGGCAAAGAGGATAGACACCAGAAGTGGTAGAAGAGAGGGAGCAGGAAGTGGTAGAAGAGAGGGAACAGGATGGGAGCCTACCACAGATGTCATCTAAAAGACTCCTCGCAGCAGTAGATGGAAGCAGATGCAGAGACTCACAGCCAAACTTTGGACAGATCACAGGGAGTCTTTATGGAAGAAGGGAGGTATAGAAGAGCACACTGGGGGTGACATGAACTCTACAAGGAGACAAAGAAAGCAAAAAAGACAAAACAAAACAAAATGAAGAGCCCAGGGGATACTGCAGAGACTGATGCATCTACCAATGGCTGTGCATAGAGAAGCTCTAGACCTCCTTCAGATTTAGCTCATAGCTCAGTCTGCATTTAGGTCTCCTAGTAAGGGGAGAAGAGACAGTCTCTGGCATAAATTCAGTTGCCTGCTCCTTGATCACATCTCTCTGGTGGGGCAACCTATCCAGCCCACAGAGGAAGAGGATCCAGACAGTCCTGATGGGACCTGGTAGGCTAGGGTCAGACAGTAGGGGAGGAGGACTTTGCCTATCAGTAGACTAGGGGAGAGGAATAGGTGAGAAAGCGGAAGAAAGGGTGGAAACGGAAGGAGATGAGGAAGGGGACAGCAACCAGGATACAAAATGAATAAATTGTAAAATGATGATGATGATGATGATGATGATGATGATGATGATGGAAAAAGAATATAAAACTTATGCTTTTCAATTTGAGTTCACTATAATTCCAAGAAAGAAATTATGAGTTAGGAATGTTTTGATGACTATTCGGGCCCCACAGGAGTGAATAAACTCTTACTCTATGTTAGCAGCTGAGGATATCTTCAGACCTTCAGTCACATGTGCTTTTATTTCATTTTCTCTCAATCTGTTGGCTCTATATTGGGAAATGTGGTATTTGAAAGTTAGACCTGAATTAAATGTTATTTAACATCAAGCTGAAAGCTCATGAGAGAGGACTGACATTTTAATGGCAAGACAGGTAATGGAAATTGACTTTTCCTAATAAGATCAATATAAATTGACAAAGATTTTGCCATGGTATGCCTTTATTTTGTTATTAAATCTTGGTGCATTTCATACAATGTGTTTTGTTGATATTCACCCCTTCCTCCAAATTGCCTCAGATCCACTATTGGTCCCTACTCATATAAATGTCTACCTTTTAAAAAATAGTTTATTTATTACAATTTATTCACTTTGTATCCTAGCTGTACCCTCCTCCCTTGTCCCCTCCTAATCTCAGCCTTCCTCCTACCCTCTTCTCCTCCCTTTCCCAGTCCACTGATAGGGGAGGTCTTCTTCCCCTTCCATCGAAGCCTAGTCTATTAGGTCTCATCTGGACTGTCTGCATTGTCTTCTTCTCTGGACTGGAAAGGCTTCTCCCCCCTCAGTGAGAGGTGATCATAGAGCCACAGATGCTGAGACTTATAGCCAAACTTTGGGCAGAGTGCAGGAAATATTAGGAAAGAAGAGGGAGATAGAAAGACCTGGGGGGGGGGGACAGGAACTCCACAGGGAGAGCAACAGAACCAAAAATCCTGGGCACAGGGGTCTTTTCTTAGACTGATACTCCAACAAAGGTCCATTCTTGGAGATATCCTAGAACCCCTGCATAGATAAATCTATATCTTAAAAATCTAAACAACAGCAACAAAATCCGAAGTTTAATTTGTTGCTTTCTGTAGAATTTTGGATATATGGTTATATATATTGGAGTGTATTCAACCTATCTGGAACCACATCTTTTTTTTTTTTTCAATGCAGTTTATTCAGGAACCTTGAACAATCATCTGACCCTGGGGAAAGCCAGCCCACAGCTTAAATAGCCTCTGGGTAGCCAACCCCAGCATGCCACGTGGGCAATGCAGATGGAAGCAAGCCAGATTCTCAGCCTTAGCCAAATGTGGAGTTGTTCCTGACAGAGAGCACTCACCATCGGGAAGGTGGAAGGCAGAAACCAGCTCCATCTTTAAGGCACGGCATTACGCAGCTCTCTACAGTTCCCCCTTTTTGTTTTAGACGCATCAGGCAAGAGTAGAGGTCTGATCTCTGATATTAGAAATAAATTGAGACTTTGTACCGATGTTCATTTAGGTGTCATCCACCCAAAGAGCATCAGACCCGTCTGATACCTTTTTCTCAGAGGCGGGACCTGGGGCATCAACCCTCATGCAATCAGACATGCTCTTCTCTGGGTCGAAAGCAGCTGACCCTGAGTGCAGTGCTTAGCCTCGCATCCTGAGCGTAACAATTTAGCTTTTTATGGTAGCCAACCATGCTTGGGGAGACTGTCCTGCTTCAACGGCTATAAAGGCCTGAATGATCATGGCTGCATCACACTGTTGTGAGACTCTAATCTTGCATATATACCACAGGCAAACCAAGGAGACCAACACCAGAAGGCCTGCTAACGCTCCCATGCCCGCCCATTCCTTCAGATGATTCATGGCTGCAGCAATCCATGATGGTAATCTTGTGGCTAGTCCTGCGTCCACACCTGTTTGTTTATATCCCCCATTTTTATTCACTATTAGCCAGATAGAGCCAAGTAATTGTGGTAATGATACTTGCTTTTTTGCCCAATGCTGGAATGCTAGTGAATTTAGGTATGTCCTGGTTACTAGCATGCCTTGCTGGGTGCCTGTGCCCATTGATGCCCCTCACGCTATGACTCTCTTCAGACAGAAAAGGGATCTTGGAACTACAGCCGCCATTGTTACTGCCATCTCATTGGCGGCTGTTGGAGCTACCACCGCGGCATTAGCCAGGAGTCGTACTGTGCAGACTGCTCAGACCCCGAATAATCTTTTAGCCAATGTAGCTCATGCCTTAGATGTAGAAAAAGGAATTAATGCTTAACTAAAAGGAGGCTTGATGGTGTTCAATCAGAGGATTGACCTCGTGCAGGAGCAAATTGATACCCTATGGCAAATCACTCAACTTGGCTGTCAATGAAAATATGCTGGACTTTGAGTCACTAGCATACAATATGAGAATTTTTTCTGTGCTGCAAATCTGTCTAAACAATTGTCTAGCTATATTTTAGGTAATTGGACTGGAGAATTCGATACTACGATGGAGCAGCTGAGAGTGGCCATTGTCACAGTAAATTCTACCAGAGTGGACGCAGGACTAGCCACAGGATTATCATCATGGATTGCTGCAGCCATGAATCATCTGAAGGAATGGGCAGGCATGGGAGCATTAGCAGGCCTTCTGGTGTTGGTCTCCTTGGTTTGCCTATGGTATATATGCAAGATTAGAGTCTCACAACAGTGTAATGCAGCCATGACCATTCAGGCCTTTACAGCCTTTGAAGCAGGACAGTCTCCCCAAGCATGGGAGCTAAAATGTTACACTCAGGATGCGAGGCTAAGCACTACACTCAGGGTCAGCCGCTTTCGACCCAGAGAAGAGCATGTCTGATTGCATGTGGGTTGATGCCCCAGGTCCCGCCTCTGAGAAAAAGGTATCAGATGCATCTGATGCTCTTTGGGTGGATGACACCTAAATGAACATCGGTACAAAGTCCCAATTTATTTCTAATATCAGAGATCAGATCTCTACTCTTGCCTGATGCGTCTAAAACAAAAAGGGGGAGTTGTAGAGAGCTGCATAATGCTGCGTCTTAAAGATGGAGCTGGTTTCCTCCTTCCACCTTCCCGATGGTGAGTGCTCTCTGTCACGAACAACTCCACATTTGGCTAAGGCCAAGGATCTGGCTTGCTTCAGTGTATGTGGACCTATCTGCATTGCCCATGTGGCATGCTGGGGTTGGCTACCCAGAGGCTATTTAAGCTGTGGGCTGGCTTTCCCCAGGGTCAGAAGATTGTTCAAGGTTCCTGAATAAACTACATTGAAAAAAATAAAATAAAATTTAGCATTAGATTTCTCAGCAAACTCTAAAGCTTTGGGGACTGAGGAAATGGGTCAGTGTGTAAAGGGATTGCTCCTCAACCTTGAGCTTCTAAGTTTATAGCACCAGTGTTCCTACAGTGAAATAGGAGCCCAAAGCAAAAGACACTTCAGAAGCTCATGGGCTTGCTAGCTTGGCAAACCCACTGGAAAAGCACAAGAGATCCTGTGTTAAGCAAGTTGGAAGGGAAGGTTCATGCCTGAGGTTATCCTCTTACCTTCATGGATATGTATGGTGCACTCACAAACATGAATGCAGGCATGCATAGGACACACACACACACACACACACACACACACTAACAGTGAGGGGGGGTTGGGACAGAGAGAGAGAAGAAGGGAAGGGAGAGAGAGAGGTAACTAAAACAAAATATGGAACTTCAGAAACACAGCTCTTTTTATTTTAATATATCATGTTCATAACAATTAATGTTGGAATCATATAAAAATTTCAAGCAAATTAAATTAGAGAATTTCAGCATCAAATATTCCAACCTGCCTTCCAAAATATAGCCTAAGCAACTTCGGTTGTCAAATAGAAGTAAACTATGTATAATAAGTTGCCCTGTTCTGGAAAGGATTTCTTTCTATTTTCCTTGTCTTTGGTGATATATAAATTAACTTTCATCTTCCTAAACCCAATATCTTGTTCAAGTTTCAAGGCTTGAAGCTGATTCTCTCTTTTAGTCATCATTTCTTTCCCTTTGTGATACTGTCACCCCTTTTTAACTGCTTGTATTGAATACCTCTTTTAAATATTCTTTTTCCAAACTAGGTTATAAACTATTCTAAGGCATGTATGAACTTACCTGTCATTCTTTACCTCAAAGCCCGTCAGAATGTTAAAGACAGACTAGCTTTCCAATAAATTTATCTTGATTATTAAAGATTTATCAGAAGTAATTATGATTGATTAAATTAAAGTGTGATGATCTTAAAAACTTAGGGTGAGAATACAAATCTAGAAATAATATATTGACCACAGTTGGTACTGGATTTAGAGATTTGTAAAGCAAGGCTTCACCAGATGTTCATGTATCAATAAAAGAAATTCTAAATAGGAAAGTAACTTCCACAGTGTTCAGCAGGTGTTGATCAAAATTCTAAGGGGTTGACAATAGACTGTAGAGAAAAAAAATGAAAGAAAAAAGGAAAGAGAAGGGAGGAAGGGGAGACAAGAAAAGGTGTGAAAAAAGGGAAGTCAAGGAAAGAGAAGAGAAGGAAAAGGAAAGAAAAGAAAGAACAAGAAGACCTAGTAAGAAAGTTCGAGTTAGCTTCAAGAATACAAGCATTTTCATACCGACAGAATAAATTCCTAAATATAGCACTTTCACAACACTCACTTTATTTAAAAAAAATAAAAACAGATATGAGCTGAATCATATTTGCATGCTCCTATGATTTTTATATACATACTGTTTACATGTGTCTGTATAGTCAAGACAACTTATTTCATTGGTTTCATATTTAAGAGTTTTTACAGCCAATATAAAGCTTTCAAGTGTTACATTTAATTTACCAAGTATGCTAGTAATTGGTCTTGTTGCTGCAACAAAAATGAATGAATAAAGCTACGTAAGTAGAGAAAGGTTTATTTGGCTGACAGTTGCAAGGAAGACGGTCCACCATTGACGTGAAGGTGTCACCGCACCTTCAGGAGCAGGGTGGCTATTCACATTGTGTCCACAGGAAGCGAAGAGTGATGAGTGCTTGTGCTCCATTCTCCTTTGGTCGAGCCCAGGGAATGATACTACCCATATATAGGGTAGGTCTTATTTTTTTTTCCTGTTGTTTTTTGGTTATTACAATTTATTCACTTTGTATCCCAGCTGTAGCCCCCTTCCTCATCCTTGCCCAATCCTCTCTCCCTCCTCTCCTCCCTTGTCCCTCCTCCAGTCCACTGATAGGGGAGGTCCTCCTCCTCTTCCATCTGACCCTAGCCTATCAAGTCTCATCAAGACTGGCTGCTTTGTCTTCCTCTGTGGCCTGGCAAGGCTGCCCTGCCCCCTCAAGGGGAGGTGTGTAACCTATGGCAGCTCAGTCTCAAAACCCTTATTAGGGTTCCATAATAACAGGAACAGGAGCTGTCTGTGACATGAATTCAGTAAGATTGGTCTTCTTACATCAATTTTTCTAAACTAGACCATCCTCACAACCCCAAGGGATTTGTTTCCATGATGATACTAAGCCCCATCAAATGACACTCAGGATTAGCTATGATACTAAGACTTCCCCTTCACTATGAGTTTTCACTATTGTTCCTTGAATCTCTTGGTTCACAAAAACAAAAAACCAAACAGCAACAATCTTACAAGTACTCATTCTCTTTTATCCCACAGAGCGCTCACCACAACCAGGCCTTTTCTTCTGTTACCATTGGGACCATTGCCCCATCCTTGCATTTGTAAAAATTTTTTTGCTCTGCTTATACCAAGTAGTGCTTTCAGCCTGTCCACAAAATCTCACATATACACACTGATGGGCTTAACTTATTATCTTAATAACATGATACTTACTTCACTAACTTTATTTCTCACTGCTTTAGTGCAGTGTCTTGTGAACACATCATAAACTCATGGTGTTCAGAATAAAAACAAACAGAACAATAGTAAACTAAACAATCCAGTAAAATGGTTATGTATTAGAAGAACAAAATAAACAAATGAAAATAGTACACTATTACTCTCCAGAAAGATAAAAATTACATGCCCTGCAAAATGGCTGAAGAAACAGAAGCATTTCTTTGTGTTAGTAATATGGGTCAGAGGGTAGAGGTACTTGATTCTAGGCCTGACAATCAAGACTGATTCATGGATTCCATAAAGTGGCAAGAGAAAACTTGTCATCTGGCTTCCACACTCATATCATCACAAAAACATGCATAGTGACTGAATTTAGTTTGTTTCCTTAGTGCATACCTATCATCACATTCTCACAGTATGCTATTGTGCAAGCATCACCGGGGAACTGAGTAACATTACAAGAAAGAGCCTACTTCTATAAAATACTGTATTTAAAAAATAAACTAAAAATTGTAAAAGCAAAACAAAACAAAACAAAAAAAAACCCAAAACTCTAAATGCTGGTAAAGATACGAAATTTCTCAAGGCTGAAATTTGACTAAGTAAAACTAGTGAAAATGTGCTTATTATAAGATTAAATACATCCCACTCCAGAATCCATGAATGCTAATGTCAGCAGTTAACGCAGGTGAATACAAATAATAAGTTTTGCTGTTACAGTAGCAAATTTGTTCAGTGGGAAATTATTTATCAATAAAATGAAACAAGGTTCTACCATGTTCCTTCACTGGTGACTCTCAGGAACTGACATGAATGGACTTATCCTCATATAAAAATCAGGAGGGGTACAATTCAATTTTTGTGATTCCAAAATAAAAATATGATGTGCTTTGACAGAAGTGAAGAGAATAGCATTCTCTTGGGGTAATAGAGGGGTGGAGGTTGGAATGGCTATCAAGAATGGTAAGAAACTGTCTGTGGAAATGTTGCTCTGTATCTTTTGTTTTGTTTTGTTGAGATGAAATTGTATTCTGTCTCCACGCAGGCATTGAACTTGTGATCCTCCCATTGAGCCCCCTGAGTGCTGAGGTCACAGTCCTTTACTACCTTATTTGTTTTAATATTTTATACTATGGTAGCAGTACACATAGAAGTATATTATAGAAGTACTCATATTTATCTCAAACTAGTGCATGTACACTTAAAACAATTTGTGCCTTGTTGTTTATAAGGTTTGTATGAATGTGAAATTGAAATTTCAACCAGTGGTGAGGTGTGTTTAATGACACTCATGTTAACAAGCTAATGAGAGGAAGTATACAGATGTCAAGTTTCATTTGAAATGCAATTAAAAATCATTTGAAGGATTGATAGATAAATGATTTGATTTGTATGCCTGATATGATAGACCTGGGAAATTTTTGACAGTAGAATATAAACAGTAATATTTACTCTAAATTTCTTTTCAATTTGTTCAGTGATTACATTAATATGGTTCAGAGAATAAGATCAATCAGCAAAAGATTGGAGAATATTAAGTCTGAGGCCTCTCCTTGGGGAGCATGTTGAACTGGAAAGATATTTAGATCTCATTTTGCAATTGAGATTATGATACAAAGAAAGGCTTAACTTTTCACACATAGGGACAAATGTATTAATATAATTTTTGACAGTATAAATTAAAATACAATAAGAAGATAAGACTACACAAAATCATCTAGTAAAATTGTCCACTTTTAACATCTGTTTGTGAGTAAGTAAACTCAAAACAGCAAACAGTGTTTTATGCAACCAAAACTCAACAGGAGACAAGTTCCTGAACAGAATACCAACAGCACAGGCTCTAAGATGAACAATCAATAAATAAAACCTCATGAAACTGAAAAGCTTCTGCAAAGCAAAGGACACTGTCAGCAGAACAAAATGACAAATGACAGCCTACAGATTGGGAAAGGATCTTCACCAACCCTATATTTGACGGAAGGCTAATATCCAGTATATATAAAGAACTCTTGTCAAACAGCAACATCCAAAGCTCAAATGTAGGGTCTTTGCCATCTGACACCAAGCACAACAGAGTGAAAGTACAACAAAGTGAAACCGAGATTTGGTCTGAAAACAGTTAGAAAAACTGATAAGAAAGAAATGAGGTTGACCTAATACCCCATAGACCAAGAAGATGAATGGCAGGGTGGCACACCAAAATATGGGATGAATCTGAGATCTGAAATCTGGAGATAGGAATACATTATCTGGAGGTGACTTACTGGGTGAGAAAAACAGAAGCTAAATTTCAATGTGTGACAGAGTGATGGTGTGGATAAGGGATATTGCACACAGTCTCAGACATTTGTGCACTTGGTCACTATTGATGGTAGTTTGGGAGGTTTGAGCATTATGGAACTGTTGCATGAAGTACATCACTGAAAGTGGCCTTTACAAGTCTAAAGACTTCTACTATTTGGAATTTATTCTCTATGTTGTGCTTTGGATCCAAAATATAAGCTCTCAGCTATTAGCTCTCGGCTTCTGCGATGGTGTCTGTTGCCTGCCACCGTGCAGTCCTCACTATTGTGAACAATAACTCTTGGTCATGGTGTTTTATCACAGCCATAAGAATAGAACTATCACATGGAACGATGCTACTCCTCCATCATGGCCCACGCTCTACATTCTTCGCCAGGGTTTGCAGAGGAAAATGGTGGATGACATCATAGGCAGCACAGTTCTATGTCATGTAAATGGGACAATAAGTTTCACCTCTATAAACATAAGCAAAGCTCACATAAATGCACATTGACTGAAGCAGCATGCAAAGGATCTCCATGGTTCTGTACCAGGTCCTCTACCCATATACTATGGCTTCCAATTCAGTGTTTTTATGGGATTCCTGAATGTGTGAAAGAGTGGGTCTCTAATTTTGTGCCTTCTCTTGGGCTCGCTCTTTTCTTCTGTTGTTTTGTCATACCCACTTACCCAACTTCTTCTTCTTCTTCTTTTTCTTCTTTTTTTTTCAAATATTTAACTTGTTTGGTTAGATTTATCTCAGAATATTTTTGTGAGAGACACTAGTGATTTTTTGTTTATTTTTTTATTATTAGTTACATTTTATTAATTCTGTATCCCAACTGTATCCCTCTCCCTCATTCCCTCCCAAACCCTCTCTCTCTCTCCCTCATCTCCTCCCTGCCCCTTTCCAAGTCCACTAATTAAGGAGGACCTCCTCCTCTTTCATCCTCTTTCATCTGACTCTGTTTTATCAGGTATCTTCAGAACTGGCTGCAAAGTCCTCCTCTGTGGCCTAGCAGGATTCCTCCTCCCTTGGGGGGTAGGGAGGTCAAAGAGCCAGACATTGAGTTCCTATCAGAAATAGTCCCTATTCTCCTTACTATGGGAAACCAATTGGTTTCTGAACTACCATGGGCTTCATCCGAGCAGAGGTTCTAGGTTATATCCATACATGATCCTTGGTGGAGTGTCAGTCTCAGAAAAGGCCCCTGTGCCAGATATATTTGGTCTTTGTGGAGCTCCTATCCTTTCCATGTCATACCAACTCCCCCTTCTATCATATGAATCCCTGCACTCTGCTGAAGGTTTGATTATGATTAGTATTTGCTTTGATACACTGCTAGGTAGAGTCTTTCAGGGTCCCTCTGCAGTAGTTTCCTGTCCTGTTACTTGTTTTCTCCTATGTCCAATGCACCTCCCATTTGTTTTCCTAAGTAAGGATTGATCATCTTATCCTGGGTCCTCTTTTTGGTTTAATCTTCTTTAGGTGTATAGATTCCATTATGTTTATCATACCTTATAAGACTATATGACACTTATGGACACCTGATTTATGACAAAGATGCCAAAACCATACAATGGAAAAAAGACAGTATCTTCAACAAATGGTGCTGGTCCAACTGGATGTCTATATGTAAAAAATGAAAATAGATCTGTACTTATCACCCTGCACAAAACTGAAGTCCAAGTGGATCAAAGACCTCAACATAAAAACAGACACATTAAATTGGCTAGAAAAAAGTGGGGAATACCCTAGAACTCATTGGTACAGGAAAACACTTCCTGAACAGAACACCAACAGCACAGGCCCTAAGAGCAACAATCAATAAATGGGACTTCATGAAACTGAAAAGCTTCTGTAAAGCAAAGGACACCGTCATCAAAACAAAATGACTGCCTACAGATTGGGAAAGAATCATCACCAACCTTTTATCTGACAGAGGACTCATATCCAGTATATATAAAGAACTAAAGAAGCTGAAAAGCAGCAAACCAAGTAATCCACTTAAAAAATGGGGAACAGAGCTAAACAGAGAATTCTCGACAGAGGAATATTGAATGGCAGAGAAGCACTTAAAGAAATGCTCAACCTCATTAGCCATCAGGGAAATGCAAATCAAAACAACCCTGAGATATCACCTTACACCCATCAGAATGGCCAAGATCAAAAACTCAAGTGACAACACATGCTGGAGAGGTTGTGGAGAAAGGGGAACCCTTCTCCACTGCTGGTGGGAATGTAAACTTGTACAACCACTCTGGAAATCAATCTGGCGCTTTCTCAGACAACTATGAATAGCGCTTCCTCAAGATCCAGCCATACCACTCCTAGGTATATATCCAAAAGAGGCTCAAGTACACAAAAAGGACATTTGCTCAACCATATTTGTAGCAGCTTTATTTGTAATAGCCAGAAGCTGGAAACAGCCCAGATGCCCCTCAACTGAAAAATGGATGCAGAAACTGTGGTACATCTATACAATGGAGTATTACTCAGCAATGAAAAATAAGGAAATCATGAAATTTGCAGGTAAATGGTGGGACCTGGAAAGGATCATCCTGAGTGAGTTGTCCCAGAAGCAAAAAGACACACACAGTATATACTCACTCATATAAACATACAACATAGAATAAACCCCCTAAAATCTGTACATCTAAATAAACTAAGCAAAAGAGAGGACCCTAACTAAAATGTTCAATCCCCATCCTGAAAGGCAAAAAGGATGGACATCAGAAGAAGAAGAAAAGAGGAAACAACCTAGGAACCTGCTACAGAGGGCCTCTGAAAGCCAGAAGAAGAAAACAGGAAGCAACCTCGGAACCTGCCACAGAGGGCCTCTGAAAGCCTCTGCCATGCAGACTGTCAAAGCAGATGCTGAGCCTGATGGCCAACTGTCGTGCAGAGTGAATGGAAATTTATGTAAGAAGTGGGAAATAGTAAGAGCTGTAGAGGACAGGAACTCCACAAGGAGAGCAACAGAACCAGAAAATTTGAACACAGGGAACTTTTCAGAGACTCATACTCCAACCAAGGACTATTCATGGAGATAACCTAGAACCCTGACAATGCAGCCACTTCTGATGAGAACTGATAGACTAAGATCAGAAAGAAGGAGAGGAGGACCTCCCCTATCAGTGGACTTGGGGAGGGGTATGCATGCAGAAAGGGGGGAGAGGGTGGGACCGGGAGGGGAGGAGGGAGGGGTTTATGGGGGAATACAAAATGAATAAAGTGTAATTAATAAATGCTAAATAAAAAATTAAAGAAAAAGACTATATGAGTGAGAATATACCAGGTATGTCTTTCTCCTCCTTGGATACCTCACTCAGAATAATCTTTTGTAGATCCCACCATTTGCCTGTAAATTTCATGTTTTCCTCATTTTTGATTGCTGAGTAGTATCCCATTGTGTAAAAATACCACAATTTCTGTATCCATTCCTCCGTTGGGGGACGTCTGGGTTGTTTCCAGGTTCTGGCTATTACAAATAAAGTTGCTACAAACATGGTTGAGCAAATGTCTTTGTTGTTTACTTGAGCAAATTTTGGGTATATGCCTAGGAGTGGTATAGCTGGATCTTGAGGAAACACTATTCCTAATTGTCTGAGAAAGCACCAGATTGACTTTCAATGTGGTTGTACAAGTTTACATTCCCACCAGTAATGGAGGAGGGTTCCCCTTTCTCCACAATCCCTCCAGCCTGTGTTGTCATTTGAGTTATTCATCATAGCCATTCTGATGGGTTTAAGGTGAAATCTCAGGGTTGTTTTGAGTTGCATCTCCCTGATGGTAAGGATGTTGAGTATTTCTTTGAGTGTTTCTCTGCCATTCTATATTCCTCTACAGAGGATTCTCTTTTTAGCTCTGTACCCCATTTTTTAATTGGATTACTTGATTTGTTGCTTTTTAACTTCTATAGTTCTTTATATATGCTGGATATCAGCCCTCTGTCAGATATAGGGTTCTTACCCAACTTCTATATGATAGTTTTTGTTTTATCTTATTATATTCTAATTTAGTATATGTTAAAACAGATACTAGGGCAAAGGTTAACAACTGAAAAGCAGTTTCTTCAACAGAGTGACATTGGTATAACAACCATTCCAAGACAGACTTTATGGTCAGGATTATCTGAGGGAATCAGCGTGGAATTTGTGATTCTCTAGGTTTTTCTCTTGGTCTCTTTCTTTATCTCTGCCTCTCCCTGTTTCTCCCTTTTTTTTCTCTCTCTCTTTCTCTGTGCTTTTATTTAGTTACAGTTTGGTGGGGGTTTTTGTTGTTGTTGTTGTTTCTCTTTTTATTTTCCTTTTTGGATGTGGTTTTATTTTGTTTTCTTCATTTGGAGAGGTTTTGTTGTTGCATTAGGTTTGTATAATTTTCTGAGAAACAATTTAAAGTTGGGTGGTTAAAGAGGGGAAGAGGGTGTGGAGAAACTTGAGATAGCTCATTATGAAATTATATAAAACTTGAAAAGAACTAAAAAAAAAACAAATTAAAAATGCTTTTGTTGTATACTTAAGCACCTTTTGTATATATGCCTAGGAGTGGTATAGCTGGATCTTGAGGTAGCACTATTCCTAATTGTCTGAGAAAGCACTAGACTGATTTCCAAAGTGGTTGTACAAGTATGCACTCCCACCGGCAATGGAGGAGGGTTCCCTTTCTTCACATCTTTTTTGCTTTACAGAAGCTTTTCAGTTTCATGATGTCCCATATATTGATTGTTGATCTTAGAGCCTGTGCTGTTGGTATTTGCTCAACCATGTTAGTAGCAGCTTTATTTATAAAAGGCAGAATCTAGAAACAACCTAGATGTCCCTCAATGGAGGAATGGATGCAGAAATTTTTGTACATTTACAAAATGGAATACTACTCAGCAATTAAAAACAAGGATACCATGAAATTTGCAGAAAAATGGTGGGAACTAGAAAAGATCATCCTGAGTGATGTATCCCAGAAGTAGAAAGACACACATGTACATATTCACTTATAAGTGGATATTAGACATATAAAATAGGATAAACATATTAAAATCTGTACACCTAAAGAAGCTAAACAAGATGGAGGACCCTAGGTAAAATGATCAATTCTCAATCAGAAAAGCAATCGGAATTGACATCAGAAGAGGGAGAAAACAGGGAACAGGACAGGAGCTACCACAGAGGGCCTCTGAAAGACTCTACCCAGCAGGGTATCAAAGCAGATGCTGGGACTCATAGACGGACTTTGGGCAGAGTGCAGGGAATGTTATGAGAGAAGGAGGAGATAGAAAGACCTGGAGTGGACAGGAGATCCACAAGGAGCGCAACAGAACCCAGGTGTCCTTTCTGAGACTGATACTCCAACTAAGGACCATGCATGAAGAGAGTCTAGAAGCCCTGCACAGATGTCATGCATGGCAGCTCTGTATCCAAGTGGGTTCCATAGTAATGGGAATAGGGACTGTCTCTGACATGAACTTAGTGGCCTCATCTTTGTTCACCCTGCCCTTGATGGGGAGCATCCTTACCACAGAGGATGCTCGTCCTTACCATCTTTCAGGCTACAGAGGAAGACAATGCAACCAGTCCTGGTGAGACCTGATAAGCTATGATCAGATGGAAGGGAGGGAGGACTGCCCCTCTCAATAGACTGGGGGAGAGGAATGGAAGGAAATGAGGGGAGGGAGTTTGGGAATAAGAAGGAATGAGAGAGGAGGCTACAGCTTGGATACAAAGTGAATAAATTGTAATTAATGAAAAACAAATTAAAAAAGAAGTACCGGGGGCGGAGCCAAGATGGCGACTAGCACACACAGTTTCTGAGCAGTGGGATACCTGATCTTCTGAGTTGGAGAATGGAAGGACCCCCAACCCAGGAAAACCACAGCGAGGCTTTCTGAATACCAGAGAACATCGCAGGAGGTGAAAACTTTGGCCTCCGGTCACCTGGAGACTTGCTTGGGGAGGGAGAGAAAAGATCCTTTGTTCTTGCTGCACTCCCTTCCCCCAGACCTCCTTCCTCCTCGGCACAGCAGCACAGCGGACTCATCTTTCTCAGCGGAGACCTAACTGCCTGGGGTATACAGCCGCTGAGACGGAGCCCCAAACAATTTAGCTGCAGACAAAAGCCAGCAGTACGTACCCCGGAGTCCCAGATTCGCGCAGCGGCTGCACCATCCTCCCAGGGCGCGAATCTGCTAGACACCATACTAGCTCCGCAGGATCGCCATCACGGACGTACGACCCGCCCAATCCCACAGTGACAGAGAATACGCTATATACTCACCGAAACCAGGCAGAAACGTCATACAACCTGGAAACACCAGGCACTGGGCCTCCCAAGCTTGGAGAGCACAACGAAGAGATCCCAGGACTTCCCAGAAAGCATTGGGACTAGCAAGCCAGTCTCCAGTTACAGCAGGACGTGGCAGCGGAGCAGTACTGAACTGGCGGGGCACCACAGCCCTCCAGTTTAAGACTAACCAGGGCCAAACCAGAGAACAGAGAGCCTGATTACCCCATCCCTGCTGAAGTGACCACCCTGAAATCTCCAGCTGCAGCAAGACCTCAGAACCTGGCAGTGATAGCAGCACAGAACTGGTGGAGCACATCAAAGAAGCAGGGCCAAACCAGAGAGCAGAGAGCCCCGGATACCACGATCTCGGCCAAGAGACCTGCCTGTAAGTGAGTGCACCCTTGAGAATCTGCAGTTCCCCAGATCCTGGGTCCTTCTAAATCAGAAGCCAGGCATCGAACCCCCCTCCCACCCACATACCCACTTTGGGAAACAGAGGGGCACTAGGGACATTGAAGTTCCTGCCCTGTGGGCCTGATTGAGGAGCTAAGACAGTTAATACCAGAAATTGTGCTGCGATCATCATTAGCGCCTGCGACATATACAGTACAGAGCCCCTCCCACACACTCAAGGGTTCAACATTAGCCATCACTCTGTCCCTCGAGAAACTCATCCACGCACACTTACACACACAGTCACACACGCGCGCGCACACACACACACACACACGCTTGCATTTGCCCCGTTTGCGCCTGCGTACTTTCCTCCCACAGGTACAGCTAGTCCTCAGCACCCGCTGAGAGTGCTCAGCTTCCTGAAGAACTCTCCAGACACCAGAGAGAGACAGCACCAGTCTGATCTGCAGAATCCAAAAACAAACAGGGAAGGTTTCAGATAAGCCAATGGCCAGAGGTAGGCGAAAGAACACTTCCAACATAAATCAGGACATCATGACTTCACCAGCAAACCCCAAAATCGATGGATACACCAATTCAGCAGAAGCACAGGAAAATGATTTTAAAGCCATGCTTGCCCAATTATTTGAGGCTCATAAGGAGGAAATGAACAAGTCTTTCAAAGAGATGGCCAGTCAATTGGAAGCAAAGAAAGAAGAAATAGACAATATCCTTAAAGAAACACAGGCAAACATAGCCAAACAAATAGATACACAAGTAGAGGAAAAATTAGTGGCATATAAGAAGGAAATGAAAAAAGAAATAGAGGCCATCGTAGAGAGACAGGAATCCAAATTCAAACACATGAAAGAAATGGTGCAAGGCATGAAAACAGAATTAGAATCAATAAAGAAAACACAAAATGAGAAAACCCTTGAGCTGGAGAACTTGGAGAAAAGATCAGGAACCACAAAAGTAAGCATCACCAACAGAATACAAGAGATGGAAGAGAGAATCTCTGGAGCTGAAGACACACTTGCAGAAATGGATACTTCTCTCAAAGAAAAAGTAAAATCAGAAAAGTTCCAATCACAAAATATCCAAGAAATCAAGGATGCTATGAAAAGACAAAATCTAAGAATAATAGGAATTCACGAAAAAGAAGACTCCAGACTCCAAGGTCCAGAAAATATTTTCAAGAAAATCATAGAAGAAAATTTTCCCAACTTAAAGAAAGAGATGTCCATAAATATACAAGAGGCCTACAGAACTCCAAATAGACTAGACCAGAAAAGAAACACATCACGTCACATCATAGTCAAAACACTAAATCTACAGAACAAAGAAAAGATATTAAAAGCAGCAAGGGAAAAAGGCCAAGTAACATATGAAGGTAGACCTATCAGAATCACGCCGGACTTCTCATCAGAAACTATGAAAGCCAGAAGGGCCTGGGCAAGTATCATGGAGACTCTAAGAGATCACAAATGTCAACCCAGACTACTATACCCTGCAAAGCTTTCAATCAACATAGATGGAGAAAACAAAATATTCCATGACAAAACTAAATTTATACAATATCTACACAGCAAACCATCCCTACAGAAGATACTAGAAGGAAAACTCCAATCCAATGAAAACAAATTCACCCAAGAAAACAGGGCATACAGATAATATCCCAACAAAAATGAAAAGAAAACAAGCAATGAATCAGGGTTAGATCATTGACTCCATTACAAAAGGAACTAACATGCATTGGTCACTATTATCTATCAATATCAATGGACTCAACTCACCAATAAAAAGACACAGGCTAACAGAATGGTTAAGGAAACAGGATCCAACATTCTGTTGCATCCAAGAAACACACCTATGCAACAAAGACAAACACTACCTCAGAGTAAAGGGCTGGAAAACTGTTTTTCAAGCAAACGGTTCCAGAAAACAAGCTGGAGTAGCCATCCTAATATCTAATAAAATAGACTTTCAACCCAAGTTAATGAAAAAAGATAAGGAGGGCCACTATATTCTCATCAAAGGAAAAATCCACCAAGAGGACATCACAATCTTGAATATCTATGCCCCAAATACAAGAGCACCGACATTTGTAAATGAAACATTATTAAAGCTTAAATCATACATTGATCCTAATACCTTAATAGTGGGAGACCTCAACACTCCACTCTCACCAAGGGACAGATCAACTAGACAGACACCAAATAGGGAAATAAAAGCACTCACAGAATCCCTAAATCAAATGGACCTAATAGACGTCTACAGATCATTTCACCCAAACTCAAAAGAGTACACCTTCTTTTCAGCACCCCATGGAACCTTTTCCAAAATAGACCATATAGTGGGCCACAAAGCAAGCCTCAACAGATACAAAAGGATTGAAATAATCCCTTGTATACTATCTGACCACCATGGACTAAAGCTCGACCTCAACAACAACAGAAACAACAAAAAGCCGACACGCACATGGAAACTAAACAACTTACTACTCAATGACAGCTGGGTTAAGGAAGAAATAAAGAAAGAAATTAAAGACTTCCTAGAATTCAATGAAAAGGAAGGCACAACATACCCAAATTTATGGGACACACTGAAAGCAGTGCTCAGAGGAAAATTTATAGCACTAAGTGCCTGCAAGAAGAAATTCGTAACATCACATACAAACAACTTAATGGCCCAACTGAAAACCCTAGAACAAAAAGAAGCAGATACACCCAAAAGGAGCAGACGGCTGGAGATAATCAAACTAAGGGCTGAAATCAATCAACTAGAAACAAATAAAACTATCCAAAGAATCAATGAAACAAAAAGCTGGTTCTTTGAGAAAATCAACAAGATAGACAAACCCTTAGCCAAACTAACTAAAAAGCAGAGAGAAACTATCCAGATCAGCAAAATCAGAAATGAAAATGGGGACATAACCACAGACATTGAGGAAATCCAAACAATTATTAGGTCATACTACAAAAGCCTATATGCCACAAAATTTGAGAATCTAAATGAAATGGATAATTTTCTTGAAAGATTCCATCTACCAAAACTAAGTCAAGATCAGGTAGAAAGACTGAATAGCCCTATATCTCCCAAGGAAATCGAAGCAGTCATTAACAGTCTCCCCTCCAAAAAAAGCCCTGGACCAGATGGCTTCAGCGCAGAATTCTACAAGACCTTCAAAGAAGTGCTAACTCCAATTCTCCTCAAGCTATTCCACAAAATAGAAACAGAAGGAACACTACCAAACTCATTCTATGAAGCCACAGTCACCTTAATACCTAAACCACACAAAGACCCAACAAAAAAAGAGAACTTTAGGCCTATCTCTCTTATGAACATTGACGCAAAAATACTCAATAAAATACTTGCAAACCGAATCCAAGAACACATCAAAGATATCATCCACCATGACCAAGTAGGCTTCATCCCAGGCATGCAAGGGTGGTTCAACATACGGAAATCCATCAATGTAATCCACTACATAAACAAACTGAAGGAGAAAAACCACATGATCATCTCCTTAGACGCCGAAAAAGCATTTGACAAAGTCCAACACCCATTCATGTTTAAAGTCTTGGAGAGATCAGGGATACAAGGCACATACCTAAACATAGTAAAGGCAATATATAGCAAGCCTATAGCTAACATCAAACTCAATGGAGAGAAACTTAAATCAATCCCACTGAAATCAGGGACAAGACAAGGCTGTCCATTGTCCCCATATCTCTTCAACATAGTACTTGAAGTCCTAGCCAGAGCAATAAGACAACTAAAGGAGATCAAGGGGATACAAATCGGAAAGGAAGAGGTCAAAGTGTCACTATTTGCAGATGATATGATAGTATACATGAGCGACCCC
The DNA here is from genome assembly GCF_030254825.1 of Meriones unguiculatus. Classification (NCBI taxonomy): domain Eukaryota; kingdom Metazoa; phylum Chordata; class Mammalia; order Rodentia; family Muridae; genus Meriones; species Meriones unguiculatus. The sequence goes on along the minus strand of NC_083367.1, from coordinate 35,329,932 downwards.
AAAAATTCAACCAGAGAACTCCTTCAGCTGATAAACACCTTCAGCAAAGTGGCAGGATACAAAATCAACTCAAAAAAATCAGAAGCCCTCCTATATACCAAAGACAAAAAGGCTGAGAAAGAAATTAGGGAAACAACACCCTTCACAATAGCCACTAATAACATAAAGTACCTTGGTGTGACCCTAACCAAGCAAGTGAAAGACCTGTTTGAGAAAAACTTCAAGTCTCTGAAGAAAGAAATCGAAGAAGATATCAGAAGATGGAAAGATCTCCCGTGCTCATGGATTGGTAGGATTAACATTGTGAAAATGGCCATACTGCCAAAAGCAATCTACAGATTCAATGCAATTCCCATCAAAATACCAACTCAATTCTTTACAGACCTTGAAAAAAAGATTCTCAGCTTCATATGGAGAAACAAAAAACCCAGAATCTCCAAAACGATCCTGTACAACAACAGATCATCTGGAGGTATCTCCATTCCTGATCTCAAGCTGTACTACAGGGCAACAGTAATAAAAACTGCATGGTACTGGCATAGAAACAGAAAGGAGGATCAATGGAACCGCATAGAAGACCCAGAAATAAATCCACACACCTATGAATACTCGATATTCGACAAAGAAGCCAATTCCATTCAATGGAAAAAAGACAGCATCTTCAACAAATGGTGCTGGACCAACTGGATGTCTACATGCAGAAAAATGAAAATAGATCCATATTTATCACCCTGCACAAAACTAAAGTCAAAGTGGATCAAGGACCTCAACATAAAACCAGATACCCTAAATCAATTGGAAAAAAAAGTGGGGAACAGCCTAGAACTCATTGGCACAGGAGACAACTTCCTGAACAGAACACCAACAGCACAGGCTCTAAGAGCAACAATCAATAAATGAGACCTCATGAAACTGAAAAGTTTCTGTAAAGCAAAGGATACCGTCATCAAAACAAAACGACTGCCTACAGATTGGGAAAGAATCTTCACTAACCCTTTATCTGACAGAGGACTAATATCCAGTATATACAAAGAACTAAAGAAGCTGAAAAGCAGCAATCCAAGGAATCCAATTAAAAAATGGGGAACAGAGCTAAACAGAGAATTCTCTGTAGAGGAATATCGAATGGCAGAAAAACACTTAAAGAAATGCTCATCCTCATTAGCCATCAGGGAAATGCAAATCAAAACGACCCTGAGATATCACCTTACACCCATCAGAATGGCCAAGATGAAAAACTCAAGCGATAACACATGCTGGAGAGGTTGTGGAGAAAGGGGAACCCTGCTCCACTGCTGGTGGGAATGTAAACTGGTACAACCACTCTGGAAAGCTATCTGGCGCTTTCTAAGACAAATAGGAATAGTGCTTCCTCCAGACCCAGCTATACCACTGCTAGGTATATACCCAAAGTTTGTTCAAGTACACAAAAAGTACACTTGCTCAACCATGTTTATAGCAGCTCTATTTGTAATAGCCAGAACCTGGAAACAACCCAGATGTCCATCAACGGTGGAATGGGTACAGAAATTGTGGTATTTTTATACAATGGAATACTACTCAGCAATCAAAAAGGAGGAAATCATGAAATTTGCAGGCAAATGGTGGGATCTAGAAAAGATCATTCTGAGTGAAATATCCCAGAAGGAGAAAGACAAACATGGGATATACTCACTTATATAGACCTATAAGATATGATAAACATAATGAAATCTATACACCTAAAAAGATAATCAATTGAGCAGACATGGGGTAAGATGATCAATCCTCGTTTAGAAAGACAGATGGGATATGCATTGAACGTATGACAGGAGTCTACTGAGCGCATCTGAAAGACTCTAACTAGCAGTGTTTTCAAAGCAAAGACTCATGACCAAACCTTTGGCAGAGTACAGGGAATCATAAGAAAGAAGGGGAGTTAGTCTGATGGGGAAAGGATAGGAGCTCCACAAGGACCAAATATATCTGGGCACAGGGTCTTTTCTGAGACTGACATTCAACCAAGGACCATGTATGGATATAACCTAGAACCTCCACTCAGATGTAGCCTGTGGTAGCTCAGTAACCAATTGGTTTCCCAAAGTGAGGGGAACAGGGACTATTTCTAACAGGAACTCGATGACTGGCTCTTTGGTCTCCCCACCCCCGAAGGGAGGAGCAGTCCTGTTAGGCCACAGAGGAGGGCTTTGCAGCCAGTCCTGAAGATACCTGATAAAACAGGATCAGATGAATGGGGAGGAGGTCCCCCCCATCAGTGGACTTGGAAAGGGGCACGGTGGAGATGAGGGAGGGAGGGAGGGAGGGACTGGGAGGGAATGAGGGATCGGGACACGGCTGGGATACAGAGTTAATAAAATGTAACTGATAAAAAAATAAATAAATAAATAAAAAAAAAAAAAAAAAAAAAAAAAAAAAAAAAAAAAAAAAAAAGAAGTACCAATGAAAACAGTTTTGATCAGAGGCCAAGATTATGATTTTATATTTTATCATAAATTATAAAATCCAAGACTGTGTTCTTAATGAAAATTAGAAAATGTATGTTAATTATGAATAACAAAATATTTCAAGTATTTAGGACAGAATCTCTTGTGTATCATATGGAAGCATCACCTGTCAATAGAAAGCTGATGTCCAGTTAGCTGAGGCAGGAAACAGGAGATGGGAATTTTGGCAGAGAGAGAAACTGTGGGAGAGAGTCATAGGCGGGAGATCTGCCCTGATCTCTGGGGAAGATAGGCACATGAATCTGAGGAGTAGTAACCAGCCATGTGGCAAAATAAATGGGCAAAATAAGTTATAAGCTAGTTGTGTAATGGCCTAGGCATTTATTCATAAATAATAAATTCTCAGAGTCATTTCAGGAACTGAGTCATGAGTGAAAAACCTGTGGTTACAGTGTTTACATGCTCACTGCCCACTTCTTTAGGACAATTGAAAATCCAATATCACACAACTGTGCTTTCTTCGTCTGAGGGCTATGTTTCTAGATTCTGAATAACCTCTAGATAACCTGCATTCTGATTCAAGTCATAAGTCACAGAAGTACACATTTGTATTTGGGGTTATTCAAATATTTGTGTAATTTTACATACTAATATTGTGTATATTTTACATACTAATAATAGCACAACATGCTATGATGCTTATGCTACTCAGCAGTAAGCTCAATGCATGCCCCAAGATGTATGTCCCAAGACTGGAAACTCCCTGCACCTGTGCACGATTTTATACCACTGACATTTAGTCTATAGTGGTAATTTTCTATCTATTATGCGTGGAACGTTCTAAAAATTATTCACTATTGTGTGTGCCTCTGTGTGTGTGTGCCTGCAAGCGTGTATAGGTGATTTTGACACAATGCATATGTAGAGGTCAGATGATAACTTTCCAGTATTGGTTCTCTCCTTCCTCCTTAAGATGGTTCCAGGGATTGAACTCAGGTCTCTAGGTTTATGCGGCAAGAACCTTGTGTGTCGATCTGTCTTGCCAGCTAGTCCCTACACTCTTCATTTTTACTTTCTAGTGTCATGAAGAAATGTAAAAGACCTAACCAGTTTAGTTAGGTTTTATCTATATGATTACATTTCCCATTAATTTTATGGGTGAACAAAAATATGCTGATGTGGTGTTTTGGCTTTTATGTAAAAGTAAACTCCAATGCTTCACATTCCTCCCACAGAGAATATCATAATAGAATGAGAGTTAATGCAGAAACCTTTTACCCCTCATTATGTTCATGTGATTCCATTCCATTTGGGGGAAAGCTGTGTGCACACCAAAATATCCAGGGTGGTTAGTATAATTTGACTTTCAAAGCTTGATGAGTGGGTCGAACATGGAGGCCATCAAGCTGTGATGTTAATAATCACCACAGGTGATCCTAACTTAGCCAGCCTGTAGCAGGAGAAATCCATTGTTCTGAATAAAATCCATCAGGCACATACTCCCAGGGAGGACTAACATTCAGGACTCCAAGCATGAAACTCAGTGAAATGATATTTAAGAATTCTAGATGGAATGTGAAAGAACATGATCACCACCAAAGAGTGTGTGGTTAGTTTTTAAACATTATACACAGTGTATAGAAGAAAAAAATATTGTGTAGCAATTCAGCACATGAATTATCGGCACAATAGGAGTTAATTATAGCTTTCCTGTTTCAGGAAGAAACATTCTGTCAGACAAAGATTCGTTTTGAAAAAATATTCCATAATCAACACAATCAGTAAAGTCAACACATATTCATTGCTTTTGCATATCACATTGTGGAAAATGATTAGAAAAATACATTTTCCTTGATTTTTAGAAAATTAAAAATTTTCATAGCTCTATGGGTAAATAATTGTAATATGACATAAACAGATTCTATTGATTATGAGAAAATGTATTGAGTACCTATTATGTTTTAGTACTGATGGTACTCAAATTTTATTTGTATTATAAAATTAATTTTTAAAATATGAGGTAAGAAATTTTTATTGTTATTATATTTTATGTGGAAACAAAGACCCTTTAATAGCAAATGGTGAGAATAAATAAATTGTGGTTTCTCTAGATTTCCATGCTTGGAAGCACTCCTCTCTAGAAAGAATTATTTATGCATCCACAGTAAATTTGTATTAGAAGCAATTAACTTTCCTTAGAAGGAGCAGAATCAAGTGGGGAATGAAGAAATCCTCCAGAAAGCCAGAGAACATGTACTTAAATTTTATACAAGGAAAAGTTGGGCACATTGAAGAGTAAAAGAGTGCTCTGAATAATATTGTGAGGTGAGAACATATTGGCAGTCTTACAAACAGCCTGATTTTTATAGTGTTCTTAATAAGTTGGAAGAGAAAGAAATTATGCTTCTGTAAAAGTTTATCTGAATCTTCAATACCTAGATAAAGAATGTAGAACTCCTTTCCTGTCAACTTGAAAAGTCTTTTTTTCTTAGCTTAGTGAAAGTACAATGCATTTAACAAATAATTTCTGAGGCACTATTATGTACGAGACTAGACATACAACAGTGATAAGATAGACAAAGACTGATTTCACAGGGTTGTCACATGATGATGGTACAATTTCAGCTGTACTTGGATGACACAGAGGACTTTAAGGTATGAATGGGCATTATTTTGCTTCTCAGGTTAATACAAATTTTGCCTTATTTGTGGACACAGTCACTATTCTAATTCACTCAGACATGTTAGGCTTACAATTAAAAAAAAACAACTGAAGAAGCCAAAATAGTAATGAAATATTATTATTACCATGAAGGAAACAAGACTGGTATTGAGGTAATAAAATAACTCACTCATACACACACAGAAAAGGAATCTAGACATGTATTTAATACAGCAAGTAAACAGGAAGATGCCTGGAAAGGGAATTTGTAAACTTCAAGCCAGAGAAGAGGGATAAAGAATCATATAAACAAAAGACCTGGTATCCAAAAGGTTTCTTGGGAGACAGAAAGTTTTGCAAAGACTGTCACAAACAAACAAACAAACAATCATTTGAAAACTGAAGGAAGAGAAAAGGCAATACTGCGTGCCTCTAGCATACTGAAAGAAAGAAAGAATGTGTCAAATTCATTATCAAGAAATTAGCAAAAGCAGGTTATATAAACTTTATTGAATCCATGGAGGAATGTTACTTAAGTAATGGACAAGATTTTGATTATTGTGTTAAAATATCCATGCTTCTCTGTGGAGAATGGCTGGTTTGGGAACAAAACTGGAAACAATAAGAATTTGGCCACTTCTAATAAAATGTGGATAGTAGCCTGGCTCAAGTAATGCTCTTTCCCAAAAATAGAAGAATAAGCTCTCCGGAGGCAGTGAGGTCTTCATTCAAATGTCTGCTTTTATACATGTGACACCCAGTATTCACTGTAGGTGCCTGCTGAGAATGCCTTGGACTTCCAGAGTTCTGACTGTGCTTCCAAGCTTGAACAAAATGTGCTGTCCAATCTTGGATAAATTACGTAGGCTATGATACTTTAGCATCTTCTAAATAGCATGGATAAATAACAGGATCCATGTAATAAATGGATCATGGGATGCAGAATATATCATAATATAATATCATAATAAAATATCATAATAAAATCCATAGATTTATACAATTATTATATGCTGATAAAAAAACAAAGAATAAAATATTGGAATAAGTTATATTCTTTCAATATTAACTTTCTTTTCTATCTCTACCCTCTGCTCAAAAATATACATAAGAAAATGCATGATTCAAATGTTTTATCATTAAGTTATTTACTCAATAACTACATATTAAGAGTTTAATTTATGTCTGGTGCTGTTGTATATTTTGATGATGTCACAGTAAAAAAACAAAGAAAAATCTTTACTTAAATTAACACTAGTTTGAGAAAGATGGGTGGATAATGAAAATGATGACCATTAAAAGTTTGCTAAAAGAAAAATAATAAAAGAGGCAGGGAATACAACTCATTATATGTCTGTTTGATTTAGAATATAGATGTTGAGATCTAGGAAGATCTCATCAAGAGAAAGGCACTGTGTTAAAACATGAAAAATGGCCAAGGTGAGGACAACATTGGAAGTGGAAAGGGGAGGTACAAAGGCCTGACAGAGAGGCTGCTTGGTATACAGCCAGCATGTCATAGTGTTTTCAGGATACTCTGGAAAAAGCAACATGGACTGGGTGCTTTGTAGTAATTATAAATCAGTCTCATAGCCTGGAAGATGAGCAATCCAAAGTCAAGATATTAACATCTTCAGCCTCTGACAAAGGCCTTCTTCCTCATCAGAAATGAAATAAAGGGATAATGAGCTCTCTAGAGCCTCTTTTTTTTAAGGGCACTAAACCCACTTAGGAAGACCCTACTTTGCAGCCTAACTGTATCTCCATATTCCCACACCCTGATAGCATCACCTTCAGAGTCAAAATTTTAATAAACAAAGTAATCACTATACTTGTGTGCCTCTGAATTCTTATGCCATCTATTAAGCTGCCCCTTTTAACTTAAGATATGAACAGTCGGAACAGATCATAAATGTAATTTCATGTACATTTAACAATTTAGGGCTCAAAACCTAAATTCTTATTAGAGCTTCTTCTAGTAAATGACTCCTATAAGTGTCTAGTGAAGAGGTTCTCATGGAATGTATATCACATTTGCCAGGAACGAGGTTGTCTTTGTACTTCCTTGTTGATCCTGGTGCAGTTTGTAGCCTCCTTTGCCTGTTAGGCTGTTGGGCGTGTTATAGAAGAAATAGATTCAGGGGTATTTTTTTAAGGAAGTGTATCATGATTAGTATATTTCAAGAGGTGATTACATATTGATCTTCTGTCTGATTTTTTAAATAGGCATAAGCTCTTTGCCAAGGCATAAGCTTTTCACAAGCCCCTCCATGCTAATTAAAGACAGCCCAGGCTTAATGGTATTTCCCTATAAAGTCACCTAGAGTAGGGATCCATGCCACAAAACAGCTGCTCCCAACAGCACTTCTTTCTAGAGGTTTATGAGAGCCTTAATTTATGGAATTTTATTTTAAAGATTGCATTGTATGCAGAGACTATAAAGTCTGTTTTTCCTCTCCCAGTGGAAACATATAGTCACTGAAGTTTGAAATATCTTAATCTCAGAGTCATAATGTGGCCCGCACAGGGACTGCATGAGCTGACAGGAAGAGTATCTGATGCAGTGAAAGTCAGATGATTGGCTGTAGTAGAGAGTTTGAAAGAGAACATGACAATTTGCTGTTCTAGTTCCTAAAACACCTACCTCAGTGGAAATCCAACATAATACAAACGTAATTAAAATATAGTTTCTATTTTCCATGGAAAATATGCTTTTAATTAGTTCAGTTTGGGTGTTGCAGGGTATTTGATCGCACTGTGAACTCTGAAATTGTGCTATTTTACTGGAAAACTTTTTTCTTTTTTCCTAGTTGTGGCTCACTCAGCCCTACCCCATACCTTTAATCCAAGGGCTTTCTGTTTGAATGTTGTAAACAGGATTAAGTACAGTTAAAAGGCAGAACAATTGACCACTTTGCAGGAAGTGAACATATGATTATTAAGAAAAAAAAAAAACACAGAGAGTAAGAGGAGGTCAGGGGGATGGCTAGAGAGAAGCACAGGAATTGGAAGGGAGGGGCATCCAGGTGGAAGGAGATTGTTGGAGATGGTGTGAGAGAAAGGGATTTTCTTGGGGATATCAGCTGAGGAGGAAGGTAAGCGGGATGCTTTCTTTGCCTCTCTGAGCTAGCAGGCATTCACCCCAGCATCTGATTCCCAAATCTTTCTTTGTAGAATAGGATGACTAAGATTTGGTTAAAAACAACTTTTGTGGATGTAGACTGTAACTTGGGCTAACAAAGTTATGCTTTGTATTGATCTCCTGACATAGGTAGTTAACATTAATGTATGCTTTGGGAGAAAAAAATGTAGGATAAAGGCAGGGCATATTTCCAATAATTTACTTTTAGTCATAGCTACAACAGGACTGTTTTGAAGTGGACCCTAACTATACTTTGTTGCAGAAAGTACTTGTATACTGTATGTGTAAAACTCACTATTCTATGAACTTGTTAAAATTGTGTTCTCATTGGGCCTGGCAGTCTAGGCATAGATTTCCAGCTATCTGAGACACTGAGACAGGAAGTTTACAAGTTCAACCACCCCTGACCCAAGCTGCAGAGTGAATTCAATGCCAGCTTAAATTATTCAGAAGGGGTTCTAGGTTATCTCCATGAATGGTCCTGCCCATGGCAGTTAGGTGTCCAAGTGGGTTGCATAGTAATGAGGACAGGGACTGTCTCTGACATGAACTGATTGTCCTGCTCTTTGATCACTTCCCTCTGAGGAGGGAAAAGCCTTATCAGGCCACAGAGGAAGACAATACAGACCTGATAGATGAGGATCAGAAGAAAGGGAAGGAGGACCTCTCCCATCAGTGGACTTGGGGAGGGACATGGGTGGAGAAGGGGGAGGGAGGGTAAGATTAGGAGGGGAGGAGGGTGGGAGCTACGGGTGGGATACAAAGTGAATAAACTGTAATTAGTTAAAATTAAAAAATGAAATAACACAAAAATATAATTCAGAAGGAACCTGTCTCAAAATAAAATGGTAAAATGAGGGTGTAGATATAGTTCAATGATAGATCACTTGCACAGCAGGTGCAAATACCTGGGTTTAATCCACTGTACTAAAAAAGTAAATAAAACAAAAGAAAAACAAAACAATATATATTCCTATATTTAAAAATGGGAAATATAAGAAATATATCAAAACAGTAGTGAGAGAGCTAATGAAGCAACTAATAAAAATATATAATATATATGAAAGAGTTTTATAGATACTATGTTTTTTTTTTAATCTTGTTGCTAACTGGCTTTCTAATAGTTATTAGCTTAGAGAAAAGCATTCTTTATTAACATTTCATGGGCCAAAGTATTTTATAGTATCCAATCCAGAAATTTTAACACCTGGATTAGAAACATTTAGATAGACTATTAAATAACACTAGTACCTGGATATTTACCAGACCATGTAAAATGGAAACTTGCAACAAAAGCAAGGCTCTGCATTTTCCAAGAGGTGCCAGATGATTCTAAGACAGGGAAGGTTGGTAATATGGGAGAGTTATATACTGTTGTTCATTCTGACATGCCCATCTTTAAGTCCCGTCATCAATGTGTTACTCCTGTATGCACATTAAAATACATTATATTGGATTTCATCAGGCTCTAAATCACCCACACATTCCTAGCTAAATTTACTATAAAATCTGTGGCCTGTAATAACCATGTAATAATTTTCCACTGTTTCATATGTATGATAAATGAAGACAGTGTGAGAGGTGGGTTCTCTGGTGAGCTGGGGATTCTGTATCCTCACTTATATGTTTATGATTTTCTGAGTGTTCTCTTTTCTAGTCCTTTTAGAGATTCAGCATCTGTGCCTAGTGTGCTGTGAAGAGCACTGGGGAGAGACAGGCGTGTCTCTCTAATCTGCATGTCTATTTCCTTTCTCATCAATCCTGCCATGCTGGTTGCTGTCTGGGGTGGTCACCAAACCTTCCTACCACTTTAGCAGCTTTATCATTTAGTCCTTGGCTGTGTAGCTTCCCTACTTCTTCCCACTTGAAACAGTGTCACTCCTCACATTTTAACAAGCTGTTTGCTTCACACATTTCTTTATACTCATGACTGGGAATTAAATATCTACCATTTGACATAGTGATCCACAGTTCTAATTTACTAGGGGAACTAATAAAACTTTGTCTACTCATGTCTCGTTGTCTGATCTTATGAAGTCAAGTCTCCTGAAATGTATGGAATTTTTACACTTTTGTTCAAATCTATAAACTCATATCCACCAAACCCAAGTTAATAAAGTTTGCCTCCTACGTGAAGTCTAAATGCACAGGAGATAGAACTTTTCACTACTTTAAATCTCCTGCATTTCATTATCCATAATTACTTTTCTGTTGTTGCTTATCATATTCCTACACTTTTGGTAATACTATGTAAACTCCCTGTGCTGATCAAACAAGTACCTAGAAATCCCATATTTATTAAATCAAAGAAACCAATAACTACCTTATGCTTAGAAATAAAGTTCTACATCTCACAAAGTTAATTCATAAACTCATAATTTTTAAATAATTGCTTTCTGATCTTTTATTTATATAAAAAAACTGATGAGTTAATATGATAAAATCAAGTTCATGGGTCAACAAACACTACAGTTAAAAACATGTATTTTCAGTATTCATTAAAAAAAAATCACAAAATGCTGGTATTTTACTCTTTTTCTTTAAGCCACCTATTACTTGACTGTTATTTTGAAAAGATTATATCAGGATGAATAACAAAATCAACTAGAAATCTACAGTCTAGACTTTATTCTAATGTTTGATGTCAAAATACTTGAAAGAAAATTTGTAATTCTAAGAGAAAATAGTCTTTATTAATTAAGAGAACAAGCATGACAAAATTTATGAACAAGTAAATGAAAGAATATCAGCATAAGACACACTTTTGGATGGACATGGTCATAAATGTCATTATTCCTCCAAATGAAAATATAAGGGCAGGAAAATTGTGAGTTGGACATCAACCTGGGCTCCATAGTGAGACCTTCTAAAACCCAAGTACATCAACATTCAGAAACATGAGCAATAGAAGGAACGTTTACTTCTTTAACTTTTTCAGAGAAGTATATTCTGTTTGTTCATTTTAGTGCACAATGTAAAACATGACAGACTTTCATAAGGCAGACATGTTTATTATAAATGCCCAGGCAAGAAATATGACACTTAGGATACTTATGAATTGTTACGCAGGTATTCCTCAATGTATAGTTTCTTATGCAATAGAAACTCATCACAGTTGAGCACATTTGAAGGTCTCATAAGAACTTTGAGTGTGGTTACTTCATTTATTTGATGAAAATTCTCTTTTTTCTTAGTTACTAGAGTGATTGTTATCTGCTAGGTCATCATCAGGTAAAGAGAAAACTGACAAATAATACTGTGAAAGCATTTCATTGCTTTTTAAAACATAAGTCAATCACCAGAGTTCTCAAATCTCGTAATTATTTAAAAAATTCATTTTTCTTCAATCATTGAAATAATGTATCATGGTTTTATTTCACAGTGACAAAGAAGAATACTGCCCAGGAAGGGAGACTATAAATATTCCCATTGGCAAAATTTCCCATCCAATTTGTAACTGTGTTCATCTGTATAACGATGATTAACACAAAGTTGCACTCACCAGTTCTTCCTGATTTGTGACAAGAGATCCAGGAAGCTGAGAATTTCAAACACATTTACTGTACCTAGCTATGGTCCTGGTTTTTTGTTTTGTTTTCTTTTGTTTTTGTTGTTGTTGTTGTTTTGTTTCTCAGTTTTGGTTTACTGGGGCCTTCAGCTAGCATTTCTAATTAAGAATACTTAGCATAGGCAAGAGTTCTCATTCTCTTGGCTCTTGTATTCTTGCTTATTCAGTTGTCAGCTCCCCTGTGTCTTTCTGTCTCTCACATTGTATTACTGTGTAATTTTAACTCTTGTCAATTCATTTTTTATTAATTTCTGTTTTTTTGTTTTGTTTTGTTTTGTTTTTCACTTGGCATTTTTCTTTATGGGTCTGCTTTACCTCATTCAGTATAGGTTTTCTAGGTCCAGCTTCTCACCTGAAATTTTTTTTTCTTCTCAATGCAGTTTATTCAGGAACCTTGAACAATCTTCTGACCCTGGGGAAAGCCAGCGAATGCGGGTTGATAACCCAGGTCCCGCCTCTGAGAAAAAGGTATCGGACGGGTCTGATGCTCTTTGGGTGGATGACACCTAAATGAACATCGGTACAAAGTCCCAATTTATTTCTAATATCAGAGATCGACCTCTACTCTTGCCTGATGTGTCTAATTTCTGTTTTTTTTATATTGATCATAGGTTATTTACTTTGTATCCCAGCTGTAGCCCCCTCCCTTCTTCCCTCCCAATCCTACCCTCCCTTTTTCATCTCTTCCCTGTCCCTTTCCAAGTCCACTGCTAGGGGAGGTCCTCCTCCCCTTCCATCTGACCCTAGCTTATCAGGTATATTCAGGACTGGCTGCCATGTCCTCCTCTGTGGCCTAACAGCACTGTTCCTCCCGGGGGGGGGGGGTAAAGGAGCCTATTGAGTTCATGTCAGAAATAGTTCCTGTTCCTCTTACTAGGAAAACCGACTTGGTTACTGAGCTACCATGGGCTACATCGAGCTATATCCGTACATGGTCCTTGGTTGGAGAAACAGTCTCATAGAGGGCCCCCGTGCCCTGATATATTTTGTCCTTGTAGAGCTCCTGCCCTCTCTAGGTCATACTAATTCCCCCTTCTTTCATATGATTTTCTGCACTCTGCCGAAGGTTTGGTTATGAGTCTCCACATCTTTTTTGATACACTGCTAGGTAGAGTCTTTCAGAGGCCCTCTGCTTTCAGAGGCTTCTGTCCTGTGGATCTTCACCAACCCTGTATCTGACACAGGGCTGATATCCAGAATATATAAAGAACTAAAGAATGATTCCCTGCACTCTGCCGAGGGTTTGGTTATGAGTCTTAGTGTCTGCTTTGAAACACTGCTAGGTAGAGTCTTTCAGATGCCTTCTGCGGTAGACTCCTGTCATACGTTCAATGCACATCCCATTTGTCTTTCTAAATGAGGATTGATCATCTTCGCCCGTGTCCACTTTCTTGATTATCTTTTTTAGGTGTGTAGATTTCATTATGTTTATCATATCTTGCAGATATATATAAGTAAGTATATACCATGTTTGTCTTTCTCCTTCTGGGATACTTCACTCAGAATGATCTTTTCTAGATTCCACCATTTGCCTGCAAATTTCATGATTTCCTCCTTTTTGATTGCTGAGTAGTATTCCATTGTGTAAAAATATCACAATTTCTGTATCCATTCCTCTGTTGATGGACATCTGTGATATGGAAAGGATAGGAGCTCTACAAGGACCAAATATATCCAGCCTTGACACTTTTGTTTCTTCATGCTTCCCTTTCTTTTGTCTCCTTTGTCAGTTTTCCTTTTTTATGAGATCAAGATGACAAAGTAGGATAATCTGATTTCAAGCCATTCTCTCCAATCAAACAAATACAGAGAGATATACACTGATACAATGGCTTCTGGAGAATACTAGAACCCATTAAAGAACCTCACAGTAAAAGGCAAAAGATTTATATGATCTGAAGAGAAACCAGAGCATCATCCGGAGTGAAGTATCCCAGAAGCAGAAAGACACACATGGTAGTGGATATTAGACATATAATATAGGATAAGCATACTAAAATCTGTACACCTAAAGAAGCTAAGCAAGAAGGAGGATCCAGGGTAAGATGATCAATCCTCACTCAGAAAAGCAAATGGGATGGACATCGGAAGAGGAAGCAAACAGGAAACAGGACAGGAGCCTACCACAGAGGGCTTCTGAAAGACTTTACCCAGCAGTGTATCAAAACAGAAACTGAGGCTCATAGCCAAACTTTGGGCAGAGTTCTAGGATACTTATGACAGAAGGGAGAGCTAGAAAGAACTGGAGGGGACAGGAGCTCCACAAGGAGAGCAAGAGAACCAAAAAATCTGGGTTCAGGGTTCTTTTCTGACACTGGTACTCCAACCAAGGACTATGCATGGAGATATCCTAGAACCCCTGATCAGATGTAGCTCATTGCAGCTCAGTGTTCAAGTGGATACTCTAGTAAGGGGAACAGGGACTGTCTCTGATTTGAACTGAGTGGCTGGATCTCTTATGACCAACCCCTGAGAGGAGAGCATACTTACCAGGCCACAGAGGAAGACAATGCACCCAGTCCTGGTGAGACCTGATAGGCTAGGGTCAGATGGAAGGGGAGGAGCAACTCCCCTATCAGTAGCCTTGGAGAGGGGCATGGGGAGAGATGAGGGAGGGAGGGTGGAATTGGGAGGGAATGAGGGAGGGAGTTACAGCTGGAATACAAAGTGAGTTTTACTATAGAATGGACACACACACAGACAGACATAGAGATAGAGAGAGACAGAGATAGACACAGAAAAACAGAGACAGACACAGATCAACAGAGAAACAGAGACAAAGGGATAGAGAGACAGAGACGGAGACTAACAAACTAGGGTCCCTTTCAAGGTCATGTATTCATAAATTTTACATTTAAAGTTCAACTACTATGTCTACCTAGCAAAAAAGCCTCCTTCCATTTGATGAAAGGCAGTCAACCCCCACTCCAACAAGGGCACCTGACTTAAAGGAGAAGCACTCTGTTTCTGTTTGTTGCTCTCTCTCTAAACTCAACAGTGAGCTCTGCCTCCCAGCCTAACTTACCATGAGAGTGTGCTTCACTATATCATGTCCTCTTTCTTCAGCCCATCCTATAAACCTCCCTCCATTAGCCCGGCATACGGTGAGACTGTAAAAAAAAAAATCATCTGATTTTTATTTCATTAGAAGCCGTTTTGATACGTAAACATACATGCACACCATTAGCATCTATGTGGGATATATGCATACGTGTCCATGTACACATGCTTATCCACACTCCCAAACATATTCCTTGAATTTAGCTTGTGTTCTAGTTTCCTTTCTTTTTCTATGGTCACATATCATGGCCAGAAGCAAATTTAGGAAAGAATAGTTTTATTTGTAAGGAAACTTTACATTTAAATCATTGAAGTTTCCTTATATTTGATATAAAGTAACTTTTTAAAAATATTCTTATAAAATGCACATATACTGTTGTTTGTATTTATGGTTAGTTCACTTTCTACATGAAACCCATTCCATTGCTTTAATATTTCAATTATTTTGCCTTTTCTCCACTTTAAGCCATTTTCATGCTTTCTCTATTTTCACAAATGTTATTTTATGAATTGTGCTTCCACAATGGCTTTATGAATTGTGTCTTTACAATGAAGTTATCAGTCTGGAGTTACTATTTGAAGACCATTTATACATTGAGGGTTGTAGATTCCTTTCTTAGCACACCTTTAACCGCTAACAGTCATGCACCTCTGCAGAGCTTGGGGGTCTCTGTTAGCATGTAGATAATAATATAGGCTTAAAAAGGCTATATTTTAAAGATAATGCAAAATTGCTTTCCAAAGTGGTCACATTCCCTTGTATTTATCATCACCTCGCCAATAAAATCTATTTATACATATCAACATCCATACTGGTATTCTCAGATATCTTTATCCTTGACTATTTAGTGACTGGGAAAGTATTTAATTCCTATTATATTTTTTTTTCCTCCTCAGTATTTAAGGTTAAACATCTCTTCAGGTTTAAAAAGCATCTGTATTTGGATGTGGATATGTCTATGTAACTTCATCGGTGCATCAGTGCTGAATTTTAATGAGCTTGTGAAGGGTCTTTGTTTTGTGTATTATTAATAACATGATGCTGCTGTAGGTTGCAAGGAAATTCTCCTAGGTTGAAACTTACTTATTTGCTATTGAAAAATACAAATTCTCAAATGTAATGCAATAAAATAATTATTTGGGGGGTATTATAAACTGAAACCTCTATATTTTGGTGAATTATACTCTTGCTTCTTAGTAATACCTTCCTATATATTTTATAATACTTAAAATAAATATCTCTTTATGTTTAAGTAGCCTTGCATTAATTTTTGTTTTATGTATTTATTACTTTTGAGTATTCATTAGTTTTGAATTATGGATTATCATGCATTTCAATGCTGTATCTTATAACTAATTCATTATTCTTCCAAGAATATTTTAAGACAAACTTGTTGGAAACAAAGTATTTATGAAATAGAGCATGTGGCTGATATTTAATTGGTTTATTTTCCTCGTTTTATTTTATATTTTCATTTTCTTTATGTATATGAGCTTTTTAACAGCATAGTATGTATGTGCAGCATGTGTGTGCTTGTTTCCTTCTACATACATCCCCTTGAAGAGCCCACTTTACTCATAACCAATCATTAAAATCTTGCTGTTCAATTGTTGACAGAAACTGTGTTCACTTAGTATAACCGCATGTTCGTGGATTTAGGCCCACTTCCTGGGACATAGGTAACTTCTCTGGGGATGAAAACACTTACTCTTCCATCTCCAGCAGCAATTAAATGCTAGTACTTCCTCAGCTAGTACTGAAACTGGGCCAGTAACCCTTGGCTGTGTATATTATAGTTTCTGGAAGAAAATATATCACAGTATCAAAGTGTCATGTAAATATATACCTATAAACTAATGAAGTTTTCAATATTAGAGAAGATTCTTTTTTCTTTCTTTCTTTCTTTCTTTCTTTCTTTCTTTTTCTTTTGCAGTAGTCAGTAATTAATAGAAATCTAGAAGTGGCCAATGTTCAGAGAATAAAAGAATGAGGAGGGCTTAGTCTCAAATGGAGTATCTTTAGCATACTCTTTCCTCCCAAAGTTCAGATATTTTCTCAGAAGGGGAAGGTGGAAAGCCTGAAACAGTGAAAGATAGTGGATAATTGCAGAGAAATACTCTTTTGGACATGAGAGAGCTGTTGCACACAGGAACTTGCAGTGGATGTGACTGAACGCACATGACCCATACAGAAAATGTCAAGAATTAATGAAGAAAGAAGTTAAACACGTTTCTAAAAGTCATATTTTAAATGCCTTTTAAGATAATACGTCCCCATGTTTTGTTTTGTTTTGTTTTTTAATATGCTGTTTATTTTGGCTAACCCTTATCTCTGTCTTCTCTTATTCCCTCCTTTCTCAACCATTTCCAAATCCAGAATTAACCCACTTTTTTTTTTCTTTTTCATTTAAAGATGAGATAATACATGGAAAAAAACAAAAGTGCTTCCTTAGCTATGAACTGTCATTTTCATTTTAAAGGTATTATTCTTCCTGATCATGTTAAAATACAATTACAATATATTCAGCTTTAGCTGCAGTTATTATGTAGTGTAATAGAGGTGTGAAGCCTTTGGCCTTAATACTGAGAAAGGACAGTGAATGCTTCACACTTCCCAGGTTTTCTACTATTGAGATCACTCCAGTGGGAAACAAACCTTTGTTGTAGCATGCCAGAAGCCTAGCTGGTAGGAGTAAGGTAAATGGAACTTCCACTCTCTAGGGACAGTGTGCAAATCTATCCTGTAAAGAGGGCAGTCATGAATAGAGCCATTGCTCCACCCTAGTAGAACAGACTTTAGAAGCTGAGAGAAGTCATCTTACAGAGGAGGTTGGTCATGAATAGAGTTCTTATGAAAAAATAACATCACAGGGAACAATCTTTGTAAAGGTAAGCCTTACTGAGATTGAGCATTTATTGCCAAGTAAGACTTCTGTGGATTCGTTTACTCTGCTGTATTAAAATGAGTAGGATAAGGATAAGAAACTTCGGTCAGAACTTTCTCCCTTTGTTTTTTTTTTTTTATTTTTTTTTATTTATTTTATTTTTTTTATCAGTTACATTTTATTAACTCTGTATCCCAGCCGTGTCCCGATCCCTCATTCCCTCCCAGTCCCTCCCTCCCTCCCTCCCTCATCTCCACCGTGCCCCTTTCCAAGTCCACTGATGGGGGGGACCTCCTCCCCATTCATCTGATCCTGTTTTATCAGGTATCTTCAGGACTGGCTGCAAAGCCCTCCTCTGTGGCCTAACAGGACTGCTCCTCCCTTCGGGGGTGGGAAGACCAAAGAGCCAGTCATCGAGTTCCTGTTAGAAATAGTCCCTGTTCCCCTCACTTTGGGAAACCAATTGGTTATTGAGCTACCACAGGCTACATCTGAGTGGAGGTTCTAGGTTATATCCATACATGGTCCTTGGTTGAATGTCAGTCTCAGAAAAGACCCTGTGCCCAGATATATTTGGTCCTTGTGGAGCTCCTATCCTTTCCCCATCAGACTAACTCCCCTTCTTTCTTATGATTCCCTGTACTCTGCCAAAGGTTTGGTCATGAGTCTTTGCTTTGAAAACACTGCTAGCACTTAAAGAAATGCTCATCCTCATTAGCCATCAGGGAAATGCAAATCAAAACGACCCTGAGATATCACCTTACACCCATCAGAATGGCCAAGATGAAAAACTCAAGCGACAACACATGCTGGAGAGGTTGTGGAGAAAGGGGAACCCTGCTCCACTGCTGGTGGGAATGTAAACTGGTACAACCACTCTGGAAAGCTATCTGGCGCTTTCTAAGACAAATAGGAATAGTGCTTCCTCCAGACCCAGCTATACCACTGCTAGGTATATACCCAAAGTTTGTTCAAGTACACAAAAAGGACACTTGCTCAACCATGTTTATAGCAGCTCTATTTGTAATAGCCAGAACCTGGAAACAACCCAGATGTCCATCAACGGTGGAATGGGTACAGAAATTGTGGTATTTTTATACAATGGAATACTACTCAGCAATCAAAAAGGAGGAAATCATGAAATTTGCAGGCAAATGGTGGGATCTAGAAAAGATCATTCTGAGTGAAATATCCCAGAAGGAGAAAGACAAACATGGGATATACTCACTTATATAGACCTATAAGATATGATAAACATAATGAAATCTATACACCTAAAAAAGATAATCAATTGAGCGGACATGGGGTAAGATGATCAATCCTCGTTTAGAAAGACAGATGGGATGTGCATTGAACGTATGACAGGAGTCTACTGAGCGCATCTGAAAGACTCTAACTTTCTCCCTTTGTAAAAATAACTTTTATTGAATTTCTTCTTTGAAAATGTAATATATTAATATAGTACGTTCTGCTTCCTGTAATATCTCCACCTATTCTCATCTCTCTTTTACCCTTATTAACAAACTCCTCAAAATTTTTTTTTCACACACCAAATTGTCATAGAGTCCTGTCTTCCCCACCCATCCAAACCCACATCTTTTCTTACACACTCTCATTAGAAAACTAACAGATATTGAAAAAAATAAAACAAGATAAAATAAAAAACAAACAAACCTGAAGAGAAGACAAACAAGTGGTTAGAAAAACAAAGAAACAATCAAACAAACAACAACAACAACAAACCCAAAATATAAGAAACACACATAGACAGATATATATTTTAGGGTGCCCAGAAATCTCATGAAATCACAAAAATCAGAAAACACAATAAAGAAGCAAATGACCTGTAGAGTAAGAAATAACAAAATGCCCAGACTAAACATTGTGAAACAAAGAACCTTCAAAACTGCTATTGAATTCATTTTATGTTGGACATCTACCACTGTTCAGGGGCCTGACCTTACAAATGATAATGTATACCCAGTGAGACTTTATTGGAGAAAAGCAATTTTTCACTCTAGTTGTTATCAGTTTTAGATAGCTTTTAGGTTAGGATTGGGACTTTTGCCCATATATCCCTCTCAGCACTAGGACCCTATCTGACTTAGACCGGTGCGTGCTGCCATAGCCTCTATGTGTTCTTATGTTTCCTGGTTCTGCTATGTTTACAAGGCCTTGTTTCCTCAGTGTCCTCCATCCATTCTGACTCTTACACTTTTTCTGCCACCTCCACAGGGTTTCCTTAGCCATGAGAAAAGGGATGTGATGGAGACATCCCCTTTAGAGCTGAGTGTTCCATGATCTCTCACTCCCTGAACATTGTGCATGGGAATGAATACAAAAACCCACAGCGGCACAATTGGTTGAGCAAGACACTGAGACATGAGTTTAGCAGAATGTTGTTTAGAATAATTTTATTACTAGATTCCTAAAGCAGAACAGAACTATTTGTTTTTCTCCTAGGTCCCTGACCTATGTAGCCTCACAGTCTTGGGCATCCAAGTAGCTTCAGGGATGGGTTCCAGTTCATGGAATTTATCTTAACTCCAATCAAATATTGGCTGGGCACTCCCTCAACTTTGTTGTCACTGTTGCCCTAGTATATATTGAAAGCAGGTCACCATTGCAAATTTCAGGATTTACAGCTGGGTTTGTGGTTACTTTTCATCTCTGGTAGTGTGCAGTGTACCATCTAGTACCATGAACATGAGTCAGAATGGGAGGAGGCTCTAGGTAGGCACCAGATCAACTTCTCTGTTTAATGAGCTATGTAGGTGTTGCCTTCATCAACAGGGCCTTACCATAAGTTTATGGTGAGCAACCAATAGCCTTGGCAACACTCTGGGCTCTTTGGGGGTTCTTATGGGGTCCAATTGGCCTAAAACTCAATTAGATGTAACCTATTGGCAGCACTGGTGGACTCATTTCATGAGGGATGTCCAGTTGGGGTTCCATCTCCTCCAGTATCTGGTAATTCTATTTAGATAATTTTCATATGTATATGTTTTAGGAAGCTTCTGCTGTTTAAGATTTCTATACAACCCCTCAATTGTCCCTTAGTTATAGCTTTCATTCCTATATTCCCTTCCTTACTCCCATATTGCCCTCTCGTCCCTGTTTGATCCTCTCATTCCAGTTGCTCCCCTGCCCCCGACTATTCACAACTATCCTATCTCCTCTTCCTATGGAGATTCCTCCTTCCTCTTAGAACTCAATAACTAACCTTTATGATTATATAGACTGTATCTTGCTTGTCAAAAATGTAAGAGGTAACATCATCCATATGTTAGCAAAAACACACCATATTTATCTTTTTGGTCTAGGTTTCCTTACTCAGAATATTGTTCTAGCTATATCCACTTATCTGTGAATTTCACTAGTTTTTTCAACACCTGAGTTATATTCCATTGTGTGAATGTACTATATATTCTTTATCCATTTATCTATTGGCAGATATCTAGTCTGTTTCCAGTTTCTAGCTATTATGAATAGGTCATCAATGAACATAGATGAGAAAGTGTCCCTGTAGTAGGATATAGAGTCCTTTGATTATATGCCAAAGAGCTGTATAACTAGATCTTGAGGTAAATCTATTCCTAGTTTCCTGAAGAACCATCACACTGATTTCCATAGTGGCTGTACAAGTTTTCACTCCCACCAGCAATGAATGAATTTTCCCCTTACTGCACATTCTTGCATCAGTTGTGATTTGCTTTATTGATCTGGCCATTCTGACTGGAATAAGATACGGTCTCAAACAGTCAAATCATATTCTTCATGCTACTGAAAATAATACTATTGAAGATTATTTTTTTTACTCATTGAGGGCATGGAGATTTTATACATTTTGCCAGATAAATTTATGTTCATTCACATTTTAAATCCATACTAGTTAAAATATTTGTATAAAGTTTGTTTTTCCTTTGTGCTGTACTGTGGAAAAGAAATTGGAGTTTGTTTCTTCTTTTCAAAATATGACAGGGCAGTGACACTGTCAAGATGGATGACTGAAAGTTTCAAGCCTTTCATTTTTGTACAGACACAGTACACTCACAATGGTATCTATGTTAAGCTTACCATTTACATGGGAAGTTTAGAAACCAAGAAAGAAATTATTCCAAATTAGTGCAAAAAAAAAAAAAAATAGTCACAGTGAAACAGATAAGAAGACCATTTTCACTTTATCCATATAAGCTCTCTCCAAAGCAACTCAGCTCAGCCCTGAATGAGATTGTCTGGACTCTAGGTGCTATCCTTGGAGGGAAGGAACAAGTGGAGTGTGCTTCTGTGGTCCAGGATATTCTGTGTGCTGCATGAGAGGTGGATTCATAGAGTGCTGATGACACTATCATAAATCATGCTCTCCAAATGATGAAGAGGTAAAGATGTTCAACAACAACCACTTTTAAGAAAGGAAATTAAGAGAAGTCCATTAACACTGGCATAAAAATAATAAAATAGAGAGGAATAAAGATAATTAAAGGCATGAAAAACTCCTGCACTGAGAATCATATATGAACTAATGAAACTTTAAAATTCACAAATAAACAGGAGCATTCCATGTCATTAATAGAATAATTATCATGCTAAAATGTCCATACTCTCACAATATTAATCTTTTAGAGTTTTCATCAAATGATTTTTTTTTCTTTCAAACTTTAAGATTTGCATTATAGAATTCTTTTACTTCCTTGTTTTATTTTGTTCTGAGGTGGGTTTTTTTTGTTGTTGTTTTGTGGCTATGGTGAATGAAGTTGTTCCCTAATTTCCTTCTCAGTGTGTTTGGTTTGTTATTGTTGTATAGAAAGAGTGTTTCTATGTTAATATGTTAAAAGTGTTTCTAAGCTGTATCTGCCACTTTGTTAAGCATTTAATCATTTCTAGATACTTTCTGTGGGAGTTTTGGGTATTGCTTCTGTGTGCTTATGTATAGTGTCACATGGGCAAACAGATTATTTTACTTCTTACTTGTATTCATTTAATTTCCTTGTCCTACTGATTTAAGGATTTACTCAAGGATTTTGAGCACTATATTTACTAGGAGTGGAGACAGTAGACAGCTCTTTGCTCTTGATTTTAATGTAATTGCTTTGAGTTTTCTTTATTTAAGATGATGTTGGCTGTGGTTTTATACATATAACCTGAATTATATTAAAGTTATGCTCCCACGATTCTTATTCTCTCTATTAGTTTTATCATGAACAGATTTTGAGTCTTGACAAAGGTCTTTTCTGGATCTATTGAGATATCATGTGATTTTCATTTATATGGTTTATTACATTTATCAGCCTGTCTATTTTCAACCATCCTTGTTTCTCTGTGATGAATACATCTTGGTCACAGTAGATCATCTTTATTATGTGCACCTGTATTTGGATTCCATTATTTATTGAGGAATTATGCAACTCTGTTCATCGGGATATTTATCTATAATTCTCTATTATTTTTGTTGTTTCTGTGTCTTCACTAGATTCAGAAGTAAAATAATAATTGCTCTGTCTAATCCCAGAAAAACATGCCCTTGTATATGTGAATACTAAGTTCCCTTGAATATGTGGATACTAGGTTCTAATATTTAAATTTGTGTATTTAACTTAAAGTACCCATGAAAGTCAGGAAATAAGAAAGGGGTCATTGGGTTGGGGCAAAAAAGCTAAAGCATGAAGTTAGTAGAACATAGGAACAGGTGTTATGAAAGGGCAAAGAAAAATAAAATTTTAGGATTTTAATATGTATTGCCCAGGTACAAAATTTATACAATAACTTACTGAGTTTCTTGTTCAGAGCTGTTTTCCTGGCTAAAATGCATACACGGAAAATAACAAGGATCACAGAAATACAGAAATAAGCTCACTTAATTAATCTCTACCTAAATACACAAGGAAAAACCATAGTGTTTTAAACAAATGTTGTGATAAAAGATATTTATAAAAACTGAATAAAGTTAATTTGGCTAAAGTTTTGTCAGTCTTTTTTTTTTCTTTCTTTTTTGTAGATAATGAATAACACAGAGCCATACAACTGGACAAGATACAGAGAAAAGTGATTGTGGAATTCTCAGTCCTACATGGGACTTCTATGTTACTCCCCTCCTCCCAAAGTTCAGTGATCTTTGGGGAAGATGGTGTAGAATGAATAATAAGAGCCAAAGATGATGTCAGTCTACAAGGAAGTAACGGTGTTTAGAGACAACAGAGCAGTTGCACATATGAACACAAAGCAGTTATGACAACATGCCTATGACTTATGCAATCTCAAGCCAGACAGAACCCCACTCCTGCCTGAAGAGCTATTGGCAATTGATAACCACTGGGATAGAAAGAATGAATTTCATTTAAGAATGTGGTTCCTGCCTAGAACCTTTTCTTGGATGTAGCCCATGGCAGTTCAATGTCCAAGTGGATACCCTAGTAAGAGGATAAGGGACTGTCTCTGACATGAACTCAATGGCAGGCTTTTTGACCCGCCCCCCCGAGGGAGGAGCAGCCTTGCTAGCCACAGAGGACGTTGCAACCAGTCCTGAAGAGACCTGACAAGGTAGGGTCAGATGGAAGGGGAAGAGGATCTCCCCTATCAGTGGACTTAGAGAGGGGCCTGGAAGAGATGAGGGAGAGTGGGATTGGGAGGGAATGAGGGAGGAGCCTACAGCTGGGAAGCAAAGTAAATAAACTGTAACTAATATAACAAAATAAAAATTTAATTAAAAAAAAGAATGTGGCTAGTCCTGCACGAGGTCAATCCTCTGATTGAACACCATCAAGCCCCCTTTTAGTTGAGCATTAATTCCTTTTAGTACATCTAAGGCATAAGCTACATTGGCTAAAAGATTATTCAGGGTCTGAGCAGTCTGCACAGTATGACTCATGGCTAATGCCGAGGTGGTAGCTCCAACAGCTGCCAATGAGATGGCAGTAACAATGGCGGCTGTAATTCCACGATCCCTTTTCTGTCTGAAGAGCGTCATAGCGTGAGGGGCATCAACAGGCACAGGCACCCAGTGAGGCATGCTAGTAACCAGGGCATACCTAAATTCACTAGCATTCCAGCATTGGGCAAAAAAGCAAGTATCATTACCACAATTACTTGGCTCTATCTGGCTAATAATGAATAAAAATGGGGGATATAAACAAACAGGTGTGGGCTTATAGGAAATATTTTGAGAAGCCTTAACCCCCTCATTGGAACATCCTGCATCAGTTCTAGAACTAGCAGTGGTGGTGTCTGAGGTCTGAGTAGGTTCAGGAGACCATTGCCCCCAGGAGCGAGACGTGCTCCATGTAAATTGACTAACTCCAAAATTGGAGGTTTGCTTATATATTTTGAAACAGGGTTTCCTGTAGCCTAGTGTGGCCTCAAAGTCAGAATGTGTTGAGGCTGGTCTTGAACTCTATATCCTTCTGTTTATACCTCCCAAATGCTAAAATGACAGTTGCACAACACCATGCCTGACTTTTAGTTTGTATTACTTGGTAGGAATTAAGAATATATATTAACTACTGTGTTTAAACCCCAGTTTTATTTTCATTATATTAACAAAATTTTAGTTCATAGAGTGTTTATAATCTTAATGTAAAAGTGACAGTTTTTCCTTTTAGTATTTTCCCACAAGGAAAATTATACAATTTTCAAAAATATGAAATATAAACATTTAATATTAATATATCAATTTCCCCTTTTATTATATGTATCAAATAGATAATACTGTAAATATGGTTTAAGTATTCTGATTTAAGGTATTTTTTAAACTATTCAACTCCTTGCTAATATCTCATGTAGACAATAGATTATCATTTAAATCTTATCAGAACACATATTTAAGTAAACAGTTAAATTTTGTTGATTAATACAAATATCCAATGTATTCTACTGCTGTTAAGTAGCCACATACAAGACCAGTGTAAGGGTTTTGTGGCCATCTGAAGGCCCAGGAATGCCTAAATGATCACACCATGCAACAGACTTCATGTAACAAATGTAGTGGGGGGGAGAGGACAAAAGGCTGGAAAGACACATACAGAGAGAAGGAGAGAAACAGAGACAGAGGAGAGAGGGAGAGAGATGAGGTTGGGGAGAGAGAGGGAGGGATAAGAAGAGAAAAGCCTCAAGATGGCATGGACGTTATAGGGGAATATGGAGCATGTACAATATGCAGTGATGGAAATGTGTCACATTATTGGTGGTGTGGCACACTGGCCTTCAGTAATGACTTGTCACATTGGCCTCTAGTGATGATAGCATTTGAAGGCAAGGTGGGAGAACACCTGCTTCTGAAATGTGGGTGGTTCTAACAAGCAGAGGCTAAGGACGTCTGGAATATCAAAGATTTCCACGTTTCTTTGCTTCATGTATGTTCTATGACTACTGGCACTCAGGATGCTAAGTATATCGTATTCAAGAGTAAGACGATGCAAGAGAGCCATCAAGATGGCTTAGTGGATAGAGGTACTAACCACCAACTCTGATCACCTGAGTTAAATTCGTGTGATGGACTGATGGAGGAGGAGAAGAGAGAACCATCACTTACAAGATGTCCACTGAGCTCCACATATCACACAAACATACACACACACACTACAAAATCCACAAAAAAAAAAAGAACTTGCAGGAATCAGGGACAGTAGCACACATTTATAATTCCAGCACTCAGGAACTGTAACAGGATGATCCTCACAAGTTCATAACCAACCTATGCGTCCTAGTGAGTTGCCGAACATCCAGAGCTACATAGTAAGATCCTATCTCAAAAGAAAACACACACACACACACACACAGAGAGAGACAGAGAGAGAGAGAGAGAGAGAGAAAGAGAGAGAGAGAGAAGGAAAGGAAAGCCCAACAACAACAAAGGTGAAAGAGAAAATGTTTCTGCAATAAACATATAGTGTCCCATTGCAAATATCCATTCCATCTCCTAACTTTTGGAAAAGCAGTGTGAAGGCCTTATCAAGAGTAGCTGGATGGCTCCCCAGGTACATTCAACAAGAAGAAATAATAAACATGCCAGAACTCCACATCATGATATAGGAAAGCACAGGAGCTACACTTCACCAGTATCACAAGATTGATCAGATTGCTCAGCAGAGAGAATGATTCATTTTTTGCTCCTCTCACAGCATAACCCAGAATTAGAGTTCATTAATTTCCAATGGAAACTATGTCTTTTTAGTAGTAGACTTTGCTTACCTTTTTCCAAGCCTTAGATAAAAGATAAGTTCTCTTGGGAACAAATTAAAAAATAAAAGATGGATGTTTCCTGAATATGAGAAAAAATCAAGAAGAAAAATGATGCAAATCATGTGGAGACTTTTCAACAAAAATGGCCCAGCCTAAGAACAAAAAATGAACTGAAACACTTTGAGATATATTGTTAAATTAGATCAGCAGAAGTGATCTGTGCTCATCTTGAGCACGTGCTTTGTTTGGGAAATCTTACACAGAAGGCAGAGTTAGACAGCCTTCCATGATGATTAATATACAATTTGGTAAAGTTAGACCAGTTGTTTCATGAAAGCTGGCCACAAAGGAAAAATAGCTTGTGTGTGGCAATGTTATAAGTGAACAATGTAACCAAATTCAGTGTGCTCAATAAAATATATAAGCCAAACTCCACATCTCTTTCTGAAAAGAAAAAGGTTAGGGTCCTCATTTTAGCTGTAAAAAAAAAAACAAAAAACTTGTAATTATGTTTGCTATTAAGATAGGTCTTTCTTTGATATTCTACTCTCCATTCATTTCTATGGTCTCCTTTCCATATGCTATGTCTTCATAATGAATACTTGGCATGTTACTCAGATCAAATATATTCTTCACAGTTATTTACTAACTTAATGAAAATATACCCTTCCCCAAATAAGGCCAACCCTCCTCTTTTTATATTACCTATTCTGTTTAAGAAAATAAGTACCTACCAAACCACTCACCTCTAAACCATGGAGTATATAAAGTAACTTTTCCATTATCTACATTGACTTGGATTTTCAATTTTATTGAGTTTTGCATATTAGAATCTATAACCTTATCTTTTAAACTAAACTATCATATAGTGTAACCCCATGTCCTCCTTCTCCTCCTTCTTCTTCTTCTTTTCTTCTTCTTCTTTTTTTTTACAAACTAGGAGCATAAAAAAATATCCTAAATTTGAAGGTATTTATATTCTATATTAGTAACAGAAGGGACCCACATATGAACAAGCCTATAGACAAAAAACAAAGAGACAATCCCTCTCTAAACATAAGCACATATAAAATACATAAATACCAAAACACAAATATGGTTGTCCTAGTTAGGGTTTCTATTGCTGTGGTGAAACAACATGACCAATAAAAAAGCAATTTGGGAAGGAAAAGGTTTATTTAAAAGGATCTTCTGCTGCAACTGGACTGTACTGTCACCAGTAGCCTCTCTTTGTGATGTCAAGTCTCAACTTCTTTGCATGACCTTTTCAGTCTGCTCCATCAACTGCCACTGAGGCTATACCTTCACCGATGACCTCTCCTGGCCTCTCATGGAGCTGCTCTCCATGACCCTTCATGCCTTCAAAGCCAGTACCATCTGGGTGACTCTTATACACTACCACATCTGATCTCACAAACCAGCTTTTCTGTGCTCTTACAAAAGATTTCACCCCATTGATGTCGGTCTCTTCTTAATCATTGCTCATTTCCTAGCTCCAACCAATCAGCATCAATTGTCCCAGTAATATAAAGTTTTAACTCCAGGAGTTCTGGAATCTTGTTAATCATAGTTGATTCTTCAGCCCAGCTAATCAGAACCACAGAATCATAAGGCAAAATAGTGAACGGCCCTGACAGGGTCTTTAATAGTTCCTCTGAAACTTCATAAGCTCGGCTTTCATTTTCCACACTGCTCTCAACATTCTTATCTTTCAAGGTCCTACAGAACAGCCCACTGCAGTCTCAACCGTCAGTGGTTTTTTTAGTCCAAAAATTCAAAGTCCTTCAACAATCCTCCCCAAAATATGATCATGTCCATCACAGCGATATCCCACTATGCTGGTACCAACTTCTGTTTTAGTTAGGCTTTCTATTGCTCTAGACAAAACACCTCAAACAAAAAGCAAGTTGAGGAAGAAGGGTAGAAGGGTTGTTTTGTTTTTGATTTATACTTCCATATTCCTGTTCATTATTGATTGAAGGTCTGGATAGGAATTCAAATTCAGCAGGGTCCTGAAGGCAGGTGCTGATGGAGAGGCTGTGGAGGTTTGCTGCTTGCTCAGCCAGCTTGCTTGTAGAACCCATGATTACCACCCCCAACAATGGGCTGGGCCTTCTCCCGCATTGATCACTAATTGAGAAAATGTCTTCCTTCTGATCACATCGAGACATTTCCTCAACTGAAGCTACTTCCTCTCTTATGACTCTAGCTTGTGTCAAGTTGGAACACAAAACCAGCCAATACAATGGACAATTGTTATATCTAACTTTTCAGGTTCCAAAGTTCATCTGCAATGAAAGCTCATGGATACTGAACATCCTTTGCTTTGTTTGGGCTGGCTGTACCTTCTCTCCAATGATCTGGCCTCCTTTCCTTTTTATGCTTGGCCACATTGCCCTGTTGTAACATCATTTGAAGCAACATGCTAATTATAGTCTCAGGAACTGCGCTGAGTCTCATCTTTATAATACGGAACTGTTTTACCTCAAATACAGTTCCTAGTTATTCCTATTTTGCTGTCTCAAACACTATATATCAAAACACTCACAATCCACCATGATTTCGAATGGGCTTTGCAAAATCCGTTTTACCACTGAAAACCTTCTTTCAAAATATGTTGGCGTGGCAGAAGAAATGGGAAAAAAACACACTGAAATCTTTTTGCATATGAAGGGAGATAAAATATCTTTCTTGAGTAGGCCTGGCATATCCTGCTATTTTTCAAATATATTTTTGATCGTCTGCTGATTTGTTTTTCTCTACTCCTAGTTAAAATCAGCACCTTAGCTCTCTGTCCTCATCACTCACATTTCTCATCATGAGGTAAAAAGCATACGTGTTTTAGGATCATGATATTCCTTAATATTCTATAACTCCAAAGATAAGAGTTCTTTGCATTGGAGACAAAAGCATAACTCTTGCTGAAGTTTGTGTTTAATAACATTTGGGCTGGTGCTCCTCTGGATAGTCAGTCCTCTACTTTTTAATGTTGTTGCTTTCTTTCCTTTACCGCAAGTGTGTGTGTGTGTGTGTGTGTGTGTGTGTGTGTCTTTGTGTGACAACTCATCTACTTTGCAGATGTGTACAGATTAAGAAAAAAATCCTTCTTTGAAAAGGGCGAAGCAAATTATAGCTATTGATTATGACCCAGGTATGTATCTCACTTGCATATTCATCTTTTAAGGTTCAGTTATCGACATATTATGTCTTTTATCAGTACCTATTCTAAAATTAAGATAACTGTGAAGTCACTGTATTTACTTTGATGAGATTTCTTTAATTTAATTTCTGTGAAAATATACCAGTTTACTAGCTATTTAACAGCTGTTCATACACATTTGTCTCATTTATAGCAATTTATTAAAATTCATTTAGATACCTGGAAATTTCAAACTGTAGTATAAAAGACTGAGGATATTATCAGACAGGTCAACGTAATTTTTTTTGTTGATTGAATGGCTATTTTAGTCTTTTATTTGATTCCACAAATACTTGCTTAATAATAGTGTTAGTCTCATTACAATGCCAAAATGGACTTCTCAGGCTCAAAGGTCCAGATTTTGTGGCTGCAGCATTAAAAATGAAATGCAGCTTCAGGAAAATTTTCCCCTACTATTTAATGTTTTTGCATTTGTCTTAAATTCAATTTGGGATGTGGGTAAATGGTGAATGAAAAGAAGAGAAAAAGACTTATGTATAAAGTCTTTATAAAGACTTATTTATAAGTAAATAAAAATGTATATTACCTACACAGGAATCAATAGTTATAAATAAGGAAATGTTTGCTACTACTTATTAAATCAATAATTTGTCACACAATAGAAAAAAGAAACTATATGGATATGAATATGTGATAAGTAGACAACATATAATATCTAACAAACTATATTTTAGTTTTTGGAAAATATTTCCATAATTCCACAGTACTACCTAAAACATCAAAAACGTACAAAAATTATTCTACCTCAGAAAATGGTCACCATTCTGTAAGAGACAGGACACAGGTGCAGAGGCTGAAATGTAGTCATTTCTGCAACATATCACATAAGACTGAAGAAAGACAAAATTAAATACAAGAATGGAAAAGCCATATCATCAAAGACTAGAAACTAAAACCTGATCTTGTGATCAGTGGAGAAGCATTGAAAGTATTTAAAGGACCCAGTCTGAAGTACAGACTCCAGGAACAAACAGCAAAGGTTACAGATAAGCAGATGGCTCGACGTCAGCATGAGAACATATCCAACAAAAAAATCAGGACATCATGACTTCACCAGCAACCCCCCAAATCAACAGATATGCTAATTCATCATAAACACAGGAAAATGATCTCAATTCTAGGCTTATCCAGACATTAGAGGCACATAAAGAGGGAATGAACAAAGCTCTCAAAGAAATACAGGCAAATAAATAAAGGCACAAGTAGAGGCACAATTAATGGCATATAGAGAGGAAACAAACAAAAAAATAGAGGCCATCATGGAAAGACAGGATTCAAACAGATGAAGGAAATGGTGCAAGCCATGAAAACAGAGTTAGAAACAGTAAAGAAAACACAAACAGAGAAAACCCTGGAGCTGGAGAACTTAGAGAAAAGATCAGGAACCACAACAGAATCAACACAATCAGAATACAAGAGATGGAAGAGAGAATCTCAGGCACTGAAGATACAATTGCAGAAATTGATACATCTTTCAATGGAAAAAGTAAAATCGGAAAAGTTCCAAACACAAAACATCCAAGAAATCAAGGACACTATGAAAAAACAAAATCTAATAATAGGAATAGATGAAAAAGAATATTCCAGACTCCAAGGTCCAGAAAATATTTTCAAGAAAATCGTATAAGAAAATTTTCCCAACTTAAAGAAAGAGATGTCCATAAACATACAAGAGGCCTACAGAACACCAAGCAGACTAGACCAGAAAAGAAACTCTTTATGTTACATAATTGTCAAAACACTAAATCTTGAGAAGAAAGAAATGATATTAAAAGCAGCAAGAGGAAAGGGCCAAGTAACATATAAAGGTAGACCTATCAGAATCATACCAGATTTCTCAACAGAAACAATGAATGCCAAAAGGGCCTGGGCAGATGTCAAGTTGACTCTAAGGGACCACAGATGCTATCCCAGACTACTATACCCAATAAAGTTTTCAATCAACAGAGATGGAGAAAGTATTTAAAGACCAAGTGACATGGCCAGGACAGTGCTTCTGAATGCTCATCTTCATTTCAGAGAAAAGAATGTTAAACATATGGCATTGCACAATGGAAAGGGTAAGGTACCCAAACATTCAAATGGCAATGAACTTTGTTGGGGGACATGGAGTGGGCAAGCTCTATTTTTGGAGGAATCTTAACTTCCATGCTGTGCCTGTATCCCATGTTGGAAACAATTCCTAGGCACAGGCAATGGGAGGACAGGTTCTCCTGCAGTTATGGCTAGGACTGATTGGATCTGCCTCAGAATTTTTTTCATTGTCTATAAAATCATCTTCCATAAGGAAATCATGAAATTTGCAGGTAAATGGTGGGACCTGGAAAGGATCATTCTGAGTGAGTTGCCCCAGAAGCAGAAAGACGCACAACGTATAGACTCACTCATATAGACATGTGATATAGGATAAACCTACTAAAATCTGTACATCTAAAGAAACTAATCAAGAGAGAGGACCTTGACTAAAATGCTCAATCCCCATCCCGAAAGGCAAAGAGAATGGACATCAGAAGAAGAAAACAGGAAACAACCTAGAAACATGCCACAGAGGGCCTCTGAAAGGCTCTGCCCTGCAGACGCTGAGACTTATGGCCAATGGTTGGGCAGAGTACATGAAATCTTATGTAAGAAGTGGGAAATAGTAAGATCTGGAGAGGACAGGAACCCCACAAGGAGAGCAACAGAACCAGAAAATTTGAACACAAGGGTCTTCCCAGAGACTCATACTCCAACCAAGTACCAGGCATGGAAATAACCTAGAACCCCTGCACAGATATAGCCCATGGCAGTTTAGTGTCCAAGTGGGTTACAGAGTAATGGGAAGAGGGACTGCCTCCTACATAATCTGATT
Organism: Meriones unguiculatus; assembly: GCF_030254825.1. Lineage (NCBI taxonomy): Eukaryota > Metazoa > Chordata > Mammalia > Rodentia > Muridae > Meriones > Meriones unguiculatus. Next base: position 35,296,926 of record NC_083367.1, on the reverse strand, counting down.
GGCCTGCTCTTTGATCACCTCCCCCTGAGGGGGGAGCAGCTTTACCAGGCCACAGAAGATTTCAATACAGCCACTCCTGATGTGATCTGATAGACTAAGATCAGAAGGAAGGAGAGGAGGACCTCCCCTATCAGTGGACTTGGAGCGGGGCATGCATGCAGAGGGTGAAGGAAGAGAAGGATTGGGATGGGAGGAGGAAGAGAACGACAGGGAGATACAAAATGAATAAAGTGTAATTAATAAAATTAAAATATAAATAAACAAATAAAAATCATCTTCTTATCATCTGGACTGCTGAATATCCACCAGTATATTGGCATTTGTTTGTGTTTGTTTTGTGTTTGGGGAGAGGGAGGAAGAGAAGGAAAGGAGAGAGAGGAGGGGACAGATAGAGACAGAGAGAGAAAGAGAGAGAGATCTCAGCCTTCTTGGCTATAAAAAGGCACGACCACAGTATCTTTGAAGAACAGGAGGAAACTTTGCTCTAGAGAGTTCATCACCAGGGCTGAATTTAAACTATTAAGGTCTATTATCCAATTAAAACTTTTTCCAAAAATTTAATTAGTGGTACTTACAAGCAATGACATCTGTAAATGAAGTTCACAAGACTACTGTTGGGATGTCATGGGCAAAACCTGTACTGCAGTCTCTAAGCACTTTGGTTCCTATCTCTAGTTGGCTGTGTAGAAAATACAAGTTGATTGTTCTATTTTGAATGTTCATTTTCTTTAAAAATCCCTTTAATTTATATATTTCAGTAAGAACTGGTGCTTATGAAATATAATGTTACTGTATATGTTCTCTCAAAGTTTCAGTTTTGTTCCAGTGAGCTTCCTGACACTGATGCTGGTTCTTTAGAAATAATTTCATTTCTTTGTTATTATTTTAGATATTAATTTTTATTTAGAAATCATTATCATGTGACATATTTAATCTTTTTCTAACTTAAATAAAGGTATCAGGTACAATTTCACGATGAATTCTTATAAATATTCAGACACAAACATATATAAATATATCTTTAGATAATGTTAATTACATTGCACCTGAAGTTCTGCACCTACCTGATATCATGTTTGCAAAATCTTAAGGATTTCCAGTTAATCCTTGAAAGCAAATTCTTTTTTTTTAATTTTTTTCTTCACAATTTATTCATTATATATCCCAATTGAAGCCCTTCTCTCAACTCCTCCAGTCCCACCCTCACTCCCTCTTCCCCTCATACCCTTCTTCTAGTCCACTGAATGAGAGTTCTCCACTATTGCCATCAGCCAATAGCTTGTTAAGTATCATCAGGACTGCTTGGATCCTCCTGCTCTGTGGCTTGGTAAGGCCACATCATCAGGAGCAAGTGATCAGAGAGCAGTCAACTGAGTTCATGATTCTTTAGGTTCAGGTTCTTAGCACAGGTAATAAGATGCAACACACCACCCTTCTTCTGAATTTCCTGATACATCTTTATGTTCCCCTTGATTTTAACACATCATTTAAAGTAAAGTATTACCACTGAGAATGTCATAGTCTGAAAATTAGCTCACACATCAACACAAATAATAAAAGTCAGAAATGGAAAAAATTGTTTTACTTTTAAAAATTTAAATCAAATAATCATGTCCAGGGTAGGATTTTCTGACACTTGCCTTAAATAAGAGCTTTGCTGAAGATCATCTCATATAAAAATAATGCAACTGCTCAAATATTTGGCTTAGAGGATATTAGGAAGCAGTGTTACCTGGAATTTTTAAATTCACTCTTATTTTCTGTGTGTATAAGAGAGAGAAAGGGTGAGGAGCAAGCCCATTAGTACTATGATACAAATGTGGGGATGCTCTGTGGGTTCTAGAGCTGGGACTTGGGTCAGGTCATCAGATATGCGCAGCAAGCCCCTTCACCCACTCTAGAGGGTCCTTACCTGGAAGTTAAGACATTAATTAGGTGTGAATAAATTTACCATCACACACAATAAAAGGTTTGACAAGCGTCCTAAACCACCTAATAACGAGGTGCAAAAATAGTAAATAAATCCAGATTTTAAACACAAAATACCAATACTTTAGTCCACATATAGATGCACTGGATTACCAACGTGGAAGCGATTTCTTTTTAGTTACATTTTAATTATTTGATGTATAGCTGCTTGTGATATCTAGCTTTAATTGTCGACTTGACACAACCTAACTCAATTAGGAACTGTCAACGTTCAGTTTCCCGTGGGCTACTATGTGGGAGATTGTCTTAACTACATTAACTTATGTGGGAAGGACCCAATACCACCGGGCAGAGCACCATTTGCTAGGCAGGAGGGTACTGCCAGACTCGGAATCATGAAACCAAGCTGTGCCCAGGCCAGTGAGCATGGGTGCATTACTTTTTCCCTGCTCTCCACTGAAATGACTTAGATATGACTTAGATAGCTGTTTCAAATTCCGGCCACCTTGACGTCCCCCAAATAACGAAATGTAACCCGGAACCACAAACTAAAACTAACTGTCTCCCCAATGCTGGTTTTTCTCGGAGTGTTTTGTTTCCACGCTAAAAATGAAACTAGATCCCTAATCGAACAAACCAAACCTCAGCACTAATTCTGCCTTTAGCCCACTTACCTTGGAGAAAGCTGTAGCCTTATACACACAAATACTTATCTGTGAAGTTTGCATACTACTTTTTTTTTTTTTTTTTTTAGCTTAAAAACTGAGCCGGTTTTCCTCTGCAAAATCATTTCACTATCATTATACTCCGTGGCTCATTCTTACTAGCATCTCGCTTTACTCCAGGAGTGCTGTGAGCTATTAATCTATATACTGCAGATGCCACTGCCACTTATGAGTGGCCAATAAAACTTCTAAGCAGTAGAACCCATTTTTTAGACTACAGTTAATCAGCACCATTTTACACTTACATTTTAGGCAAAGAGACAAATCGCAGGACAGAGCGCAAACAACTAACCATGACAGTTCGACTGGGCGTTTTTAACTCATGTGGCTAAAAACAGGAAACAACTTAATTTCTCTACAAACTTCTACTGACTCCACTCTGATGTGTAACCTGTTTTCCCTTCCGCTGAAGGACCTTCAGGTCTGGCAAAAGGTCACTCTGATCCTAGCTTATCATTTCTGTATCATTCAGGTATTGAAAGTGACATTTCAATCCTGAGACTTCATCTCTTCGTTTTTAAATTAAATATCACAACAATCGTTTTTCACAGCCAACCACCCATGTTGTTCACCAGAGAGACAAAAAGCTGATGGATCCTGCCACCAACCAAGGCCCTGGACCCCCACTGCCTCTGCAGTCCAAGCCCTGCCATGCCTTTCTGTACACATCCTGGCAGAGTCTTGCACATTCTCGTGGTGGCTTTCCTGTGAGAGACAGTAAAACTACGGAGTTAAAAAAAAGAAGTGAATGATAGGACCAGAAGCATCCAAATCATATCAGTGCCTCCTGCTCCAAGAGTTCTCATGAGTCATAAATCAAGAACAAAGCCTGCTATGAATATGTTTTCCTGGAAAAGAATTTTTGTAAATAGTGAGGTAATGTCTTCTTTGCAATTTGGTTTGGATTTTTATTCATCTATAATGGAAAACATGTTCCATAACTCAATGACAACAAAGGAAATGTTAAAGCTTTCTTAGAATCAATATAGTGTTAGCTCTGAGGGATAGCAGTACTTTTGAAGACATACCATATCTGTAGTCACTCACAAGAAATTAAACAGCATTTATTAAAATGTATCCTTAAGAGAAAAATAGCAAAAAAAAGAAAGTTTTGAAAAAAAATCTGACAATCAAAATGGAATATTGTTAATTACTGTACTTTGTGCCAACAATTGGTATTCTTTTTTAAGTTTATTTATTTTTATATTAATCACAGGTTATTTAATTTGTATTCCAGCTGTAGCCCCCTACCTTATTTCCTGCCAATCCCACCCACCCTCCCTCATCTTCTCCCTGTCCCTTTCCAAGTCCACTAATAGGGGAGGACCTCCTCCCCTTTCATTTGACTCTAGCTTATCAAGTCTCTTCAGGCCTGGCTGCAATGTCCTCTTCTGTGGCCTAGCAGGGCTGCTCCTTCCTCGGTGGAGGTGGGAGGAGTTGAAGAGCTCGCCGTTGAGTTCATGTCAGAAATAGTCCCTGTTCCCCTTATTAGAGAACCAATTTGGACACTGAGCTACCATGGGCTATATCCGAGCAGGGCTTCTAGGTTATATCCATACATGGTCCTTTGTTGGAGAAAGAGTCTCATGAAAGTCCCCTGTGCCCTGATATATTTGGTCCCTGTGGCGCTCCTGTACTCTCCAGGTCTTACTAACTCCCCCTTCTTTCATATGATTCCCTGCACTCTTCCGAAGGTTTGGTTATGAGTCTTAATATAGGTTTTGATACACTGCTAGGTAGAGGCTTTCAGAGGCCCTCTGTGGTAGGCTCCTGTCCTGTTACTTGTTTTCCCCTACATCCAATGTCCATTCCATTCGTCTTTCTAAGTGAGGATTGGTCATCTTACCCCGAGTCCTCTTTCTTGTTTATCTTCTTTAGGTGTATAGATTTCAGTATATTTATCCTATCTTATAGATCTATATAAGTGAGTATATACCATTTGTGTCTTTCTGCTTTGGGGATACCTCACTCAGGATGATTGTTTCTAGGTCCCTCAAGATCCAACATTAACACTCCTAGGCATATATCCAAAAGATCTCAAGTACACAACAAGGACATTTGCTCAACCATGTTTATAGCAGCTTTATTCATAATAGCCAGAGCCTGGAAACAACCCAGATGTCCCTCAGTTGAGGAATGGATACAGAAATTGTGGTACTTTTACACAATGGAATACTACTCAGCAATTAAAAATGAGGAAATCATGAAATTTGCAGGTAAATGGTGGGACCTAGAAACAATTGGTATTCTATTACTGTATTCTGTAAGGAAGAGTTACCACCCCTAACTGCCTTCCCTCAGTGAGGCTCAAGGGAATGGCAAAGCCTACTTCTCTGAGTAACATAATTTTTTTTCTTCCCTTTACTCCCTCCAACTGATTTCATGCATCTTCCTTCTTCCTTTCTCTCAAATTCATGCCCTCTTCTTCTTTGTTAATATAGAAGCATATTACACTTGTATATATATTTCTAAATATATAAATATTACCCACTCAATCTCTATAATGTTATTGGATATATATGATCTCAGAGCTGACCACTTGGTATTAGATACTGAATAGAGGTGGGGATTTCCTTGGGAGAACCTTTCTTCTGCTCTCCTAAAATGTCAAAGAGGCTACATCATATAGTCTCAACAAAATGTCCACTCAAACAAGACCTAAATGGACATGCTGACATAGAAGAGGGAAAGCTCATAGAACTTCAATTCTAGACAAATTACATGACATTTTTTTATGGCCTTAACTCCTGATCATATTTTTTCTCCAGCTGGTTTACAGTTCTATACTCTCTAGGTTAGGTACTGGGTGTTGTCTTTCAATAAAGAGATAAAAACAATTTTCAGTAATATTTCAAATCTTCTCAGGCCTAAAGATGATTTTTTATGATGATAAAGGCATGACCATTTCATGGTTTTTATTTCAGGCTTAGAACTTTATTTGAATTAGAGCATTACTTTCATTATGTGTTTAACAGATTTTCTTCTTGCATGTTTTCATTCTTCTTTTGAGAGCTCTGATCCCCAGGATTTCCTACTAATATGCTAGCTGTCAACTCTCTATATTTTTGGCTTAGTACTTAAAGTTAGTTTCTACACTTGATAAATCAGGCAACACATTGGGGTTCAAAGTTAGTCATTAAGTAGGGAGCCAAGTTTCAGAGTTGCCAATGTCATTTTAGTTCCATACTAAAATGGATTTGAGTCACTAAAGTGATTCTAATTGTTTTTTCTTTCTTTCTTCCTTGTTTCCCATCCTATTCATGCTTTCAAACACCTCCCACAACTATTGTATTGGTCATATGTAGTTTGTTTTACTAAATCTTCTCTTTCTAACATGAAAATTTTGTGTGTTGAGGTTTGTATGGTTTTGCTTTCATGGTGATGTACATCTTAGATAATGCCTATTTCCAATGGTTTGGAAGCTCAGATGTTCTCTAGCTCTGGAAATCTAACTGTAGATACATCAGACTGCCATTCCTCTCTGAGGTACTTGCACATTTTCATTGTCCCCTTGTTTTCTTTAAGCAATGTGGATTCAGCCACCCAGTACTTCCTTGGTGTCTTGAGAACCAAAAAGACAAAGCATCTCTTGAAAGCTACAATTGGAAATGCCAACATACAGAAATATGTGGACATCCTCATTCCTGAACCTTAATTATCTTGCTTCTCATCTAGAGCACTTGAGCTGACCTTCAAGTCTTTACACAATGTGGGATTCATTCTTCATTTTCTCACTTTTTGTTTTGTTTGTTTGTCTCTTTCAACATTAAAAAAAATGGAAAAAAATACTTTTTGGACCTGAACTTTTTTTTCATTTCCATCATAAAATCGTTCTTGGCAACATATACCTTCTTAGCATGTCTCTTCTTAAACCAACCTTATACATCTTAATTTTCAACCATGAATAAACTGCTTGATAGTTCTAATCTCAGGCTAAAATGAACCCATGTTTGTCACCTGCACGTCAGCATCAGAGTTTCAAGAGTACCTCATCCTGTCCTCTACCTTTCTCATGCTCAGTACTCGTATTAGCTTCACTCACTCAGTCAAGTAGCTTCTCTGCAACTTAAATCATTTCTTTGTTCCAATGCATGCCATTTTCAGATGATTTAAAATCACATTTTTGATGAATCATAATGCAGCAAAATCTTGTATAAGCATACAAAACAGTAATTTCCTCATCACAGTCTAAAATTTTCATGTGTCTGAAAAATATAAATCTTCTCTGGGAATGTTTCTTCTTAATTTAAAATCATGTCAAAGACAAAACTTCCAATGCTAATTTCATTTCACAAAAGAATAAGAAAAGAAATGAACATGAGGTTTTTAAACTGTAGAATACCTGCCATTGCCCTGTTTTGCTAGGGTAGTACCAAGCGTTACAGCCACAGTGAAAATACTGATGAAGAGACAGGCTGAGATGGGTTACACATGGTAACTGTTCACGTTCCTCCATTCACATAAAAAATGGTTTCCTAGAGAAATTTAAAATCTGGATGTTTGGGTAATAATAAGTGACTGTTACTAAAAAGAAATAGTAGAAGTCATGTTTTTAAAAATCAAGCTGGCCTGAGGGACAGATAACTTTCAATGGGCTTCAGTCCTAGATAAGAATTACAGTCAATTAGAAATAATCCCTTCTTTTATGCCTAGGAATAAATCTGTACTAAGAATAGCCTACAGAGGAACTTGTCCACAGATTTATTTAATTTCTTTAAATTTTAGTCTGAGGTTTTAAGAATGAACTTCTGATCATAATGTTTCCTATTGCTATTTTGCTTAGCCCTTGTCCCCCAAAGGCATGTGTGTGTATTTGAAAGCACAAGCCATGTGAAAAGTTGCATTTGTTCCTAGCAGTTAACCTTGCTTTTGTGTAATGCCCAGTGATCCAAATTATGTAAACAAATGACAGGTAGAACACCCCAGGGGCTAAATTTGCAACCTTAACAGTAACCAATTATGATTCATTTATTCGTGTAAGAAGTGTTTATGTAGCAACTACTCTGAAATAAAAGCTGTTTGCATTAGCAATCCAAACAACTTTCCTCTCCTTGAACCATTACTGTCTGCTCTGAAGGTGAAGGTACAGGATGTGCCAAAGTCGGCTTAATCATTTTCATCAAATTCTACATTTAAGATGAGAATGTGAGAGTATTGTCTTTCAGTAATAAACTCTTCAATTTGAAATCACTTGGTGCTACAAAAGTGGGGGAGTCATAGAGAGAGTTCCTCTACCCACTTTACTCCATTTCCCTAACGTTACACTAAATCCATCAGCACCCACTATTCTTTTATTGAATTACTACAGTAGCAGTAGCATGATACTCCTAGACAAATTACAGAATTTGTTCAGATAGCATCAGGTTTTCCCCATATTTTTCTGTTTCTGTTTCAATTGGGAATGCCACCTTAACATTCAAACACAGCGTTTGTAGTCTCCTCTGGTATGAGACAGTGTCTCAATGTTTCATTGTTTTCTGGACCTTTGCAATTTAGTCATTATGCTTTCAAAGTGTTTAGCAATTTTGGTTTATGCAAAAAAAAACTTTCTTGATTACACACCATACAAAAAGATGCTAATATATCAGAAATATACTATGTCAACATTACAAATCTTAGTAATGTCAACTTTAATCCTGATGAAGACAGAGTCTAACGTATACTGTTTCCTTTCCATTCTTGATTTGGTCAAAGTGAGTCACTAACTCCAGGAAATGCTCAAGGGGAATTGAATTAAGCTGCATTTTCTGCAAGGGGAATTATCATTTTATTTCAATGTTATATTTCCATGTATTATGAGAAAGTAACTTGGAAAATATTGAAAAGTAATGTTATTGTTTAAAAAAAATGTTTAGCATGTGTTTTCAACATAGACAGAGAACTGCTAAAATTTGTCCTTTTCTTTAATAAGCATAAGTTTAGCATTAATATTCTTAGCCAGCATAGGTTGGCTTTTATTCTCCTTGACATTGAACATTCAGAGCATCCATTTAATTTTACAAATGAGCAGATAACTAATTAAAGACACAACTGACAGTTAGTTACTCTGCTCTTACTGTTTTAGTTATCACATGTCTATAAGCACTTATATGATGTATCCCCTCAGCTGTCTTTTCTTCTGATGAAACACAATATATGTAGTGGGACATACTCTCATTTAAGAAATTGCTTACTTGAAAAAAGAGCAAACTTTTCAAAAAGTTGGAATTGAGTGATCCAAGCAAGGGCTGTGATTGTAAATTACAGGCCACAGAGAAAGACTCTGAAAGACAGTCCTGATGAGACCTGATAGGCTAGGGTCAGATGGAAGGGGAGGAGGTCCTCCCCTATTAGTGGACTGGGGAAGAGGTATGAAAGGAGAGGAGGGAGAAAGGAGGTGGGATTGGGAGGGGACTAGGGTGAAGGCTACAGCTGGGATACAAAGTGAATAAATTGTAATAAATAATGAACTATTCAAGAGGGAGGACTCTGGCTAAAATGTTCAATACCCATCCAGAAAGGCAAAGAGGAAAGACATCAGAAGAAGAAGAAAACAGGAAACAAGCTAGAAACCCACCATGGAGGGCCTCTGAAAGGCTCTGCCCTGCAGACTATCAAAGCAGATGCTGAGACTTATGGCCAACTGTTGGGCAGTGTGCATGGAATCTTACGAAAGAAATAGAAAATAGTAAGAGCTGGAGAGGACAGGAACTCCACAAGGAGAGCAACAGAACCAGAAATTTGAACACAGGGGTCTTCCCAGAGACTCATACTCCAACCAAGTACCATTCATGGAGATAACCTAGAAACCCTGCACAGATGTAGCCCATAGCAGTTCAGTATCCAAGTGGGTTCCATAGTAATGGGAAGAGGGACTGCCACTGACATAATCTGATTGGCCTGCTCTTTGATCACCTCCCCCTGAAGGGGGAGCAGCCTTACCAGGCCATAGAGGATGACAGTGTAGCAACTCCTGATGAGATCTGATAGACTAAGATCAGAAGGAAGGAGAGGAGGACCTCCCCTATCAATTGACTTGGGGAGGGGCATTCGAGAAGAAAGGGGTGGGAGGGTGGGAATGGAGGGGTGGATGGGGGGGTTATGGGGAAATAGAAAGTGAATAAAGTGTAATTGATTAAAAAAAATGAGCTATGGAATAATAAAGATAAATTCAAAATTAAAAAAAAACTCCCCCCCCAAAAAAAAAGGCAAAGAGGATGGACATCAGAAGAAGGAGAAAACAGGGAACAAGTTAGGAGCCTGCCACAGAGGGCCTCTGAAAGGCTCTGCCCCGCAGACTATCAAAGCAGATGTTGAGACTTAAGGCCAACTGTTGGGCAGAGTGCATGGAATCTTATGAAAGAAGTGGGAAATAGTAAGATCTGGAGAGGACAGGAACTCCACAAGGAGAGCAACAGAACCAAAAATTCTGAGCACAGGGGTCTTCCCTGAGACTGATATTCCAACCAAGGAGCATGCATGGAGATAACCTAGAATCCCTGCACAGATGTAGCCCATAGCAGTTCAATATCCAAGTGGGTTCCATAGTAATGGGAAGAGGGACTGTCTCTGTAATGAACTGATTGGCCTGCTCTTTGATCACCTCACCCTGATGGAGGAACAGCCTTACCAGGCCACAGAGGAAGACAATGCACCACTCCTGATGAGACCTAACAGACTAGGATCAAAAGGAAGGAAATGAAACCCTCCCTTACCAGTGAACTTGGGAAGAGACATGCATGTAGAAGGGGGAGGAGGGGAGGGATTGTGGGGGTAGGAGGGAGGGAACTAGAGGGAGGATACTAAATAAAGAGTAATTAGTAAAAAAATAAAAAAAGAAACACAGAGAATATAACCAGGAAAAAAAAAAACAACAGAATTCTATGTTGAGAACCTTAGCCCAATTGTTTTCTCAAAAAAAAAAAAAAAAGAGTAGTAAAGAAGGCTTTTGGAGCAGGATAATGTCACACAGCTGATCCAGGAGCCTGAGCCATTTTAGGCACTTGAAAGACCTCATTCTGCAACTCCCACATCATTGCAGAGTATTAGTCTAAAACATCTCGCTTCCCACCAGGGCCCACAAATGATAAGGTTTGGCCTAGGTGTTCTAAAATCATTTTCTTTTCCTTTAATCTTCAACAATGGAAATTTTAAACAAACAAACAAAAAACAAACAACAAAGAAAAAGTTTAAGTTTACAGATGCTTTTAGAAACTAAAAGTGGTAGCAATGCTGGGTGTGAGCCTACAAGGTCATGGTTAGTAAGGGTGACTCGTGACTGTCCCCTGCCAAGAGTTCCAGATCTCAGAGTTGCTTTCATACTGCAGGTCAGGCATGGTGATACACTGTAGAATTAAGGCCTGCTCTCTAGTTGACTCTCAGAAACTTCATTGAAAGTATTCGAATTTCTAATCTTCATCTGAACATGTTTATGCATAGACATCTTCAAGGTAAGAAGGTTGGGGATAAGAATATGTGTTTTTGTGTTTTATTTCTCTTCTGGATGTGATATCACAGTTCATCCTGAGCACTATGAATAAGTCTAAGGTATATTAAAGAATTAGCAAACAATTACCATGTGTTTATATGTTCTCGTCAGAAAATATATTTTTTTTTACTTCTGAAATACTGATATTTTTTTCATTTTATGTTTTCTTTCTCATCTAAAACTTTGATTTTTCATCCTAACACAACATGGAGAGTTTCACAGAAAAGCAATTGTGGAGGTCCTTGACAAATTGTGAAGTCTAAATATTTGGAAGCAAAACCTAAGAATTTAAGGCTTCTTTGTAGCTTTTCATCTTAATTAAACATGAATAAGTGGGACAAACAATTCAGGTTCCCTCTGCATTTGGCAATATGAAGACATGACATTTTTTTTAAGTGGCACAGATCTACAAGTCCTCCAAAGCAAGATAGCTTTTTTATCTTTGTCCAAGGAAGAGAACAAATAAACATTCACTCTTAACAGTTTATTTCAAAGGAAAAAAAGTAAAATATATATAATTTAAATGATTATTTTTCTGGTCTAAACTGACAGTACATCCTCCAAGAGCCAAAGAACAGCTAACAAAATCCCTAATACCAGACATGAGAAGCCTTCCTTTGAGTTGTTGGTCTGGATTATTCAGTAGACTCCCAAAACATACAACCCATTACATTTTATCCTTGCTTGCCCTTTTAGATAGGAGAAGTAAGTCCTTTTTTAAGACACCATGTTCTTCAGAGGCGCCTATGTTGGACGTGACATGAACACCCCCTACAAGAGTACTAGCTTTCATAGTATCAGAAGGTGCCATGCAAACTTCCAATGGAGGGAAGTAACCAACACTTTTACCCTAAGAATGCAGTGGTGGCATGCCTTAGTGTTAACCAACAGCTCTCGTAGAATTTAATACCCACTCAACAGGAGAGAAACTATGCCTGGTACTAGAAACATAGTCAATTAGTTAGTGTTAGTGAAGTCATTGATATTGGAGGACAACCCATAACCACCACTTTATTAAAGCAGTGTAATCCCTAACTACATTATAAATATTTTTCCTATGCCCCCAGATATAGAAGCATTATATTGTATATTGTATGGATATAGCACTTGTCAATAATAAGTATGATGGCCTAGAGCATAGGCAGGAAATAGGAGATGTGACATCTGAGAGAAAGAGAAGATTCCAGGAGAGAGACAGGTGCAGGAGATTCATCCAGCAAGATGTGAAGAAGACAGATGCAATGGTACCTAAGCACATGTGGCAAAATGTAAATTAGTTTAATGGGTAACTTTAAGTTATGAGCTAGTCATCTGAAGGACCAGATTGCCATTGTCAGTTGAACAGCTGCTCGTGCCCAGAGTTCCTAGAAAACTGTGATGTATGATATAAAGATGTGGCTGGTGAACACTGAATAGGTGGCCCAGTGACTGCATATCTGTTGAGCCTGAGTATGTGAAAGTCACCAAGCCTAGTGAATTCTGCCGACTGCTACATGTATGTATGAATGCACGCTCTATCCCGGCCTCATTTGGTCTGATCTGATACAGCCTGTGTGAGAGATACTCAATTGCCTAGAAACCATCATCCTTAGACTGGTGCCTGTCACCCATTCACCTGCTGATACGTTCCAGCCTGACACCCCCTGTGCTGAGAGCTACTGCAGGAGGCTGGGCAGTGTGTCCTGGTCCATAGCTAGCCTGGGGTGAAGACACTCCTGCCTGGAAGCTCACACATTTTCTCTGGAAACACTTAGAAAGCACTGAAGAGGAAGCCATGCTTGTGCAACACCCACCCTCTAAGCTACAGTGCCGTTGGATATAGCTGCAGAGGACCCGCACACCAGCGAGGTTCCCACCACTTGTGTCCAGGTCTCCGAGTTCAGCCTGAGTCCTTGGCCTGTGATGTCTTCACTCTCTGCTCAGGTGGCCTCTTGACCAGGTGGCTGAGTATGGTTTTCTAGTGAAGCAGGGTTGGGTGGGTGAGTGAGTCAGCTCTCAGGATATGTTTTTATGACTTCAAAGCCTAATTAAAAATAACATTTACAGATTCTCTTGTTACTTTTTCTAATAGTTTTTTAAAACATTTTGTGTTTACATTAAAAAGTTCTCAGACACACAGACAAAGTTATGAGCTAGTCAGAGAAGAGCCTAGTTTTATGGCCTAGATGTTATAAATAGTATTTTGAGTTTCATGAGTCATTATTCCAGAAGTCTGGGGTCAGTAGGAACCCCCAACACACATAACATTGGCACCCATTCTGGGGCATCATTAGGTTGTGGGGTGCTTTTCCTCCTGGGAAGAATAACTATTAACTTGTATTACTTAATTATTCTTATATATAGTTATCACCCCCTTATCAAAAAATGTCTGTTTGCAACAGACTGAAATCAATACCAAAATCCACAAACAATCAAAATGCAGGGTTATGGAGTCCAGTCCAATGCATATATCTACAAAACACTAACAAAGTCTCAGAGAACATTGTGGAAGAAGAAACCGAAATAGATAAGAAAAGCTCAAGAGGCCTCAATCCTACACAAAGAAGTACAGTCAACTAATGAATGCTGAGAGTGGGAGAAATAATCTTCTCAAAGGAAAACTGGTTATCCAATACCAAAAAAAAAAAAATCAACCCTAGAAACATATATACAAGAAACAAACTGAGCAGGTTATATTTAAGTTCATACATGTATAAACATATATATGTACATGTAACAACAAATAAGGAAAAAAAAAAAGAGTCTTAAATTTGAAAAAAAAAAGCAATGAGCTGTATAGACAGAGGAAAGGGAAGTGAAAATGATGTAATTATATTATAATATCAAAAACAAAATTTAAAATGATGAATGTAGGAGGGGGGCGGAGCCAAGATGGCGACTAGCACACACAGTTTCTGAGCGGTGGGATACCTGATCTTCTGAGTTGGAGAATGGAAGGACCCCAACCCAGGAAAACCACAGCGAGGCTTTCTGAACAACAGGGAACATCTCAGGAGGTGAAAATTTTGGCCTCCGGTCACCCAGAGACTTGCTTGGAGAAGGAGAGAAACGATCCTTTGTTCTTGCGGCACTCCCTTCCCCCAGACCTCCTTCCTCCTTGGCACAGCGGCACAGCGGACTCATCTTTCTCAGCGCAGACCTAACTGCCTGGGGTATAAGGCCGCTGAGACGGAGCCCCAAGCACTTTAGCTGCAGACAAAAGCCAGCAGTATGTGTCTTGGAGTCCCAGATTCGCGCAGCGGCTGCACCATCCTCCCAGGGCCCAAATCTGCTAGACTCCATACTAGCTCCACAGGATCGCCATCACTGACGGTACGGCCCGCCCAATCCCACAGTGACAGAGAATACGCTATATACTCACCAAAACCAGGCAGAAACGTCATACAACCTGGACACACCAGGCGCTGGGCCTCCCAAGCTTGGAGAGCACAACGAAGAGATCCCAGGACTTCCCAGAAAGCATTGGGACTAGCAACCCAGTCTCCAGTTACAGTGGGACATGGCGGCGGAGCAGCACTGAACTGGCGGGGCACCACAGCCCTCCAGTTTAAGACTAACCAGGGCCAAACCAGAGAACAGAGAGCCTGGTTACCCCATCCCTGCTGAAGTGACCACCCTGAAATCTCCAGCTGCAGCAAGACCTCAGAACCTGGCAGTGACAGCAGCACAGAACTGGTGAAACACATCAAAGAAGCAGGGCCAAACCAGAGAGCAGAGAGCCCCGGATACCAAGATCTCTGCCAAGAGACCTGCCTGTAAGTGAGTGCACCCTTGAGAATCTGCAGTTCCCCAGATCCTGGGTCCTTCTAAATCAGAAGCCAGGTATCGAACCCCCTCCCACCCACATACCCACTTTGGGAAACAGAGGGGCACTAGGGACATTGAAGTTCCTGCCCTGTGGGCCTGATTGAGGAGTTAAGACAGTTAATGCCAGAAATTGCGCTGCGATCATCATTAGCGCCTGCGACATATACAGTGCAGAGCCCCTCCCACACACTCAAGGGTTCAACATTAGCCATCACTCTGTCCCTCGAGAAACTCATCCACGCACACTTAGACACAGAGACACACACAAGCACACGCGCGCACACGCGCTTGCATTTGCCCCGTTTGCGCCTGCGTACTTTCCTCCCACAGGTACAGCTAGTCCTCAGCACACGCTGAGAGTGCTCAGCTTCCTGAAGAACTCTCCAGATACCAGAGAGAGACAGCACCAGTCTGATCTGCAGAATCCAAAAAAAACAGGGAAGGTTTCAGATAAGCCAATGGCCAGGGGTAGGCGAAAGAACACTTCAAACATAAATCAGGACATCATGACTTCACCAGCAAACCCCAAAATCGATGGATAATCCAATTCAGCAGAAGCACAGGAAAATGATTTTAAAGCCATGCTTGCCCAATTATTTGAGGCTCATAAGGAGGAAATGAACAAGTCTTTCAAAGAGATGGCCAGTCAATTGGAGGCAAAGAAAGAAGAAATAGACAATATCCTTAAAGAAACACAGGCAAACATAGCCAAACAAATAGATACACAAGTAGAGGAAAAATTAGTGGCATATAAGAAGGAAATGAAAAAAGAAATAGAGGCCATCGTAGAGAGACAGGAATCCAAATTCAAACACATGAAAGAAATGGTGCAAGGCATGAAAACAGAATTAGAATCAATAAAGAAAACACAAAATGAGAAAACCCTTGAAGAGATATGGAGAGAGTGGGCAGCCTTGTCTTGTCCCTGATTTCAGTGGGATTGCTTTAAGTTTCTCTCCATTCAGTTTGATGTTGGCTATAGGCTTGCTGTATATCGCCTTTACTATGTTTAGATATGTGCCTTGTATCCCTGATCTCTCCAATACTTTGAACATGAATGGATGTTGGATTTTGTCAAAGGCTTTTTCAGCATCTAGGGAGATTATCATGTGGTTTTTTTCTTTCAGTTTGTTAATATGGTGGATCACATTGATGGATTTCCGTATATTGAACCACCCCTGCATACCTGGGATGAAGCCTACTTGGTCATAGTGGATAATATCTTTGATGTGTTCTTGGATTCGGTTTGCAAGTATTTTATTAAGTATTTTTGCATCAATGTTCATAAGGGAGATTGGCCGGAAATTCTCTTTCTTTGTTGAGTCTTTGTGAGGTTTAGGTACCAAGGTGACTGTGGCTTCATAGAATGAATTTGGTAATATTCCTTCTGTTTCTATTTTGTGGAATAGTTTGAAGAGAATTGGTGTTAGCTCTTCTTTGAAGGTCTGGTAGAATTCTGCACTGAAGCCATCTGGTCCTGGGCTTTTTTTGGATGGGAGACTTTTGATGACCGCTTCTATTTCTTTGGGGGATATAGGTCTATTTAGTTGATTTACCTGGTCCTGGTTCAGCTTTGGTAAGTCAAATCGATCAAGAAAATTGTCCATTTCATTTAGATTTTCAAATTTTGTGGCATATAGACTTTTGAAGTAAGTCCTAATGATTGTTTGGATTTCCTCAGTGTCTGTAGTTATATCCCCCTTTTCATTTCTGATTTTGTTGATTTGGGTGGTGTCTCTCTGCCTTTTAGTTAGCCTGGCTAAGGGTTTGTCGATCTTGTTGATTTTCTCAAAGAACCAGCTCTTGGTTTCATTGATTCTTTGAATTGTTTTATTTGTTTCCAATTGATTGATTTCAGCCCTGAGTTTGATTATTTCCAGCCGTCTACTCCTTCTTGGTGTGTCTGCTTCTTCTTTTTCTAGGGTTTTTAAGTGAGCCATTAGGGTGCTTGAATGAGCTGTCTCGAATTTCTTCTTGAAGGCACTTAGTGCTATGAACTTTCCTCTTAGCACTGCTTTCATTGTGTCCCACAAGTTCGGGTATGTTGTGTCTTCATTTTCATTGATTTCTAGAAAGACTTTAATTTCTTTCTTTATTTCTTCCCTGACCCAGCTGTCATTTAGTAACAAGTTGTTCAGTTTCCATGTGTGTGTAGGCTTTTTGTTATTTGGGGAACTGTAGAGAGCTGCGGAATGCTATGCCTTAAAGATGGAGCTGGTTTCCGCCTTCCACCTTCCCGATGGTGAGTGCTCTCTGTCACGAACAACTCCACATTTGGCTAAGGCCGAGGATCTAGCTTGCTTCCATGTAGGTGGACCTATCTGCATTGCCCCCGTGGCACGCCTGGGTTGGCTACCCAGAGGCTATTTAAGCTGTGGGCTGGCTTTCCCCGGGGTCCGAGGATTGTTCAGTGTTCCTGAATAAACTGCATTGAAAAAAAAAAAAAGAAATAAATATTTTTTAATATTTAAAAAAAAAGAAATAAATATTTTTTAATATTAAAAAAAAAAAAAAAAGAAAACCCTTGAGCTGGAGAACTTGGAGAAAAGATCAGGAACCACAAAAGTAAGCATCACCAACAGAATACAAGAGATGGAAGAGAGAATCTCTGGAGCTGAAGACACACTTGCAGAAATGGATACTTCTCTCAAAGAAAAAGTAAAATCAGAAAAGTTCCAATCACAAAATATCCAAGAAATCAAGGATGCCATGAAGAGACAAAATCTAAGAATAATAGGAATTCACGAAAAAGAAGACTCCAGACTCCAAGGTCCAGAAAATATTTTCAAGAAAATCATAGAAGAAAATTTTCCCAACTTAAAGAAAGAGATGTCCATAAATATACAAGAGGCCTACAGAACTCCAAATAGACTAGACCAGAAAAGAAACACATCACGTCACATCATAGTCAAAACACTAAATCTACAGAACAAAGAAAAGATATTAAAAGCAGCAAGGGAAAAAGGCCAAGTAACATATGAAGGTAGACCTATCAGAATCACACCGGACTTCTCATCAGAAACTATGAAAGCCAGAAGGGCCTGGGCAAGTATCATGGAGACTCTAAGAGATCACAAATGTCAACCCAGACTACTATACCCTGCAAAGCTTTCAATCAACATAGATGGAGAAAACAAAATATTCCATGACAAAACTAAATTTACACAATATCTACACAGCAAACCATCCCTACAGAAGATACTAGAAGGAAAACTCCAATCCAATGAAAACAAATTCACCCAAGAAAACAGGGCATACAGATAATGTCCCAACAAAAATGAAAAGAAAACAAGCAACGAAACAGGGTTAGATCATCGACTCCATTACAAAAGGAACTAACATGCATTGGTCACTATTATCTATCAATATCAATGGACTCAACTCACCAATAAAAAGACACAGGCTAACAGAATGGTTAAGGAAACAGGATCCAACATTCTGTTGCATCCAAGAAACACACCTATGCAACAAAGACAAACACTACCTCAGAGTAAAGGGCTGGAAAACTGTTTTTCAAGCAAATGGTTCCAGAAAACAAGCTGGAGTAGCCATCCTAATATCTAATAAAATAGACTTTCAACCCAAGTTAATCAAAAAAGATAAGGAGGGCCACTATATTCTCATCAAAGGAAAAATCCACCAAGAGGACATCACAATCTTGAATATCTATGCCCCAAATACAAGAGCACCGACATTCGTAAATGAAACATTATTAAAGCTTAAATCATACATTGATCCTAATACCTTAATATTGGGAGACTTCAACACTCCACTCTCACCAAGGGACAGATCAACTAGACAGACACCAAATAGGGAAAAAAAGCACTCACAGAATCCCTAAATCAAATGGACCTAATAGACGTCTACAGATCATTTCACCCAAACTCAAAAGAGTATACCTTCTTTTCAGCACCGCATGGAACCTTTTCCAAAATAGACCATATAGTGGGCCACAAAGCAAGCCTCAACAGATACAAAAGGATTGAAATAATCCCTTGTATACTATCTGACCACCATGGACTAAAGCTAGACATCAACAACAACAGAAACAACAAAAAGCCGACACGCACATGGAAACTGAACAACTTACTACTCAATGACAGCTGGGTTAAGGAAGAAATAAAGAAAGAAATTAAAGACTTCCTAGAATTCAATGAAAATGAAGGCACAACATACCCAAATTTATGGGACACGTTGAAAGCAGTGCTCAGAGGAAAATTTATAGCACTAAGTGCCTGCAAGAAGAAATTTGTAACATCACATACAAACAACTTAATGGCCCAACTGAAAACCCTAGAAAAAAAAGAAGCAGATACACCCAAGAGGAGCAGACGGCTGGAAATACTCAAACTAAGGGCTGAAATCAATCAACTAGAAACAAATAAAACTATCCAAAGAATCAATGAAACAAAAAGCTGGTTCTTTGAGAAAATCAACAAGATAGACAGACCCTTAGCCAAACTAACTAAAAAGTAGAGAGAAACTATCCAGATCAGCAAAATCAGAAATGAAAATGGGGACATAACCACAGACATTGAGGAAATCCAAACAATTATTAGGTCATACTACAAAAGCCTATATGCCACAAAATTTGAGAATCTAAATGAAATGGATAATTTTCTTGAAAGATTCCATCTACCAAAACTAAGTCAAGATCAGGTAGAAAGACCGAATAGCCCTATATCTCCCAAGAAATCGAAGCAGTCATTAACAGTCTCCCCTCCAAAAAAAGCCCTGGACCAGATGGCTTCAGCGCAGAATTCTACAAGACCTTCAAAGAAGTGCTAACTCCAATTCTCCTCAAGCTATTCCACAAAATAGAAACAGAAGGAACACTACCAAACTCATTCTATGAAGCCACGGTCACCTTAATACCTAAACTACACAAAGACCCAACAAAAACAGAGAACTTCAGGCCTATCTCTCTTATGAACATTGACGCAAAAATACTCAATAAAATACTTGCAAACCGAATCCAAGAACACATCAAAGATATCATCCACCATGACCAAGTAGGTTCAACATATGGAAATCCATCAATGTAATCCACTACATAAACAAACTGAAGGAGAAAAACCACATGATCATCTCCTTAGATGCTGAAAAAGCATTTGACAAAGTCCAACACCCATTCATATTTAAAGTCTTGGAGAGATCAGGGATACAAGGCACATACCTAAACATAGTAAAGGCAATATATAGCAAGCCTATAGCTAACATCAAACTCAATGGAGAGAAACTTAAATCAATCCCACTGAAATCAGGGACAAGACAAGGCTGTCCATTGTCCCCATATCTCTTCAACATAGTACTTGAAGTCCTAGCCAGAGCAATAAGACAACTAAAGGAGATCAAGGGGATACAAATCGGAAAGGAAGAGGTCAAAGTGTCACTATTTGCAGATGATATGATAGTATACATGAGCGACCCCAAAAATTCAACCAGAGAACTCCTTCAGCTGATAAACACCTTCAGCAAAGTGGCAGGATACAAAATCAACTCAAAAAAATCAGAAGCCCTCCTATATACCAAAGACAAAAAGGCTGAGAATGAAATTAGGGAAACAACACCCTTCACAATAGCTACTAATAACATAAAGTACCTTGGTGTGACTCTAACCAAGCAAGTGAAAGACCTGTTTGAGAAAAACTTCAAGTCTCTGAAGAAAGAAATCGAAGAAGATATCAGAAGATGGAAAGATCTCCCATGCTCATGGATTGGTAGGATTAACATTGTGAAAATGGCCATACTGCCAATAGCAATCTACAGATTCAATGCAATTCCCATCAAAATACCAACTCAATTCTTTACAGACCTTGAAAAAAAGATTCTCAGCTTCATATGGAGAAACAAAAAACCCAGAATCTCCAAAACGATCCTGTACGACAACAGATCATCTGGAGGTATCTCCATTCCTGATCTCAAGCTGTACTACAGGGCAACAGTAATAAAAACTGCATGGTATTGTCATAGAAACAGAAAGGAGGATCAATGGAACCGCATAGAAGACCCAGAAATAAATTCACACACCTATGAATACTCGATATTCGACAAAGAAGCCAATTCCATTCAATGGAAAAAAGACAGCATCTTCAACAAATGGTGCTGGACCAACTGGATGTCTACATGCAGAAAAATGAAAATAGATCCATATTTATCACCCTGCACAAAACTAAAGTCAAAGTGGATCAAGGACCTCAACATAAAACCAGATACCCTAAATCAATTGGAAAAAAAAAAGTGGGGAACAACCTAGAACTCATTGGCACAGGAGACAACTTCCTGAACAGAACACCAACAGCACAGGCTCTAAGAGCAACAATCAATAAATGGGACCTCATGAAACTGAAAAGTTTCTGTAAAGCAAAGGATACCGTCATCAAAACAAAACAACTGCCTATAGATTGGGAAAGAATCTTCACTAACCCTTTATCTGACAGAGGACTAATATCCAGTATATACAAAGAACTAAAGAAGCTGAAAAGCAGCAATCCAAGTAATCCAATTAAAAAATGGGGAACAGAGCTAAACAGAGAATTCTCGACAGAGGAATATCGAATGGCAGAAAAACACTTAAAGAAATGCTCATCCTCATTAGCCATCAGGGAAATGCAAATCAAAACGACCCTGAGATATCACCTTACACCCATCAGAATGGCCAAGATGAAAAACTCAAGCGATAACACATGCTGGAGAGGTTGTGGAGAAAGGGGAACCCTCCTCCACTGCTGGTGGGAATGTAAACTGGTACAACCACTCTGGAAAGCTATCTGGCGCTTTCTAACACAAATAGGAATAGTGCTTCCTCCAGACCAAGCTATACCACTGCTAGGTATATACCCAAAGTTTGTTCAAGTACACAAAAAGGACACTTGCTCAACCATGTTTATAGCAGCTCTATTTGTAATAGCCAGAACCTGGAAACAACCCAGATGTCCATCAACGGTGGAATGGGTACAGAAATTGTGGTATTTTTATACAATGGAATACTACTCAGCAATCAAAAAGGAGGAAATCATGAAATTTTCAGGCAAATGGTGGGATCTAGAAAAGATCATTCTGAGTGAAATATCCCAGAAGGAGAAAGACAAACATGGGATATACTCACTTATCTAGACCTATAAGATATGATAAACATAATGAAATCTATACACCTAAAAAAGATAATCAATTGAGCGGACATGGGGTAAGATGATCAATCCTCGTTTAGAAAGACAGATGGGATGTGCATTGAACGTATGACAGGAGTCTACTGAGCGCATCTGAAAGACTCTAACTAGCAGTGTTTTCAAAGCAAAGACTCATGACCAAACCTTTGGCAGAGTACAGGGAATCCTAAGAAAGAAGGGGAGTTAGTCTGATGGGGAAAGGATAGGAGCTCCACAAGGACCAAATATATCTGGGCACAGGGTCTTTTCTGAGACTGACATTCAACCAAGGACCATGTATGGATATAACCTAGAACCTCCACTCAGATGTAGCCTGTGGTAGCTCAGTAACCAATTGGTTTCCCAAAGTGAGGGGAACAGGGACTATTTCTAACAGGACTCAATGACTGGTTCTTTGGTTTCCCCACCCCCGAAGGGAGGAGCAGTCCTGTTAGGCCACAGAGGAGGGCTTTGCAGCCAGTCCTGAAGATACCTGATAAAACAGGATCAGATGAATGGGGAGGAGGTCCCCCCTATCAGTGGACTTGGAAAGGGGCACGGTGGAGATGAGGGAGGGAGGGAGGGAGGGACTGGGAGGGAATGAGGGATCGGGACACGGCTGGGATACAGAGTTAATAAAATGTAACTGATAAAAAATAAATAAATAAATAAAAATGATGAATGTATATTAAAACTATTGGACTTATAAGTAAATTATATGCCTATAACTGATACTTAAACTCATAAAAGCAGATGAAAGACTGTGTGTGTGTGTGTGTGTGTGTCTGTTTGTGTGCGTGCCAACCAGTAAAGGGTTAACATCAAGGTTGTCTGAAAATAAAATTCAACCCAAAAACAAATCAGATGCTGGGTAAGTAAAATCAAGATGACTGCAGCTTACCGTGGTCTGTGAATGCTGCAACAGGCTCAGACTGTATTAATTATGAAAGGTTGGGGAAGGTAAATGAGGACATTATATACCTCTGCTCTCTGTATGTCAAAATTTATAGTGCAAAACAAAATATTGTTAAAATAGTATTCTTCCTGTGCAATTAAATCACATAAACAAAAACCCTGAAAAAATATCATTCTTTAAAAAAGTAATTGCTCCATGCATCCTGGAACATCACATATGTTTTCCTTTCTTAAGAAATCTGACATCTATCCTGGGAGAAGACACAGCAGAGCACTAGTTTAACATGTACTAATCTTACACGTGCATGGCCCTGAAACTTTCAGTACTCAGTATCATTGCAAAAGGAAAGAAGGAAAGAGAGAAGGGACAGAGACGGGGGAAGAAAGAAACAGACAGGGAGAGCGAGACACAAAGACAGAGACAGAGAGAGAGGGAAAAAAAAGAAAAACAAAAAAACAATGTGTTTTGGTTTTTTTTTTGTTTTTTTTTTAATTTCTTGCCCCCACCCACTAGTTCTTAGGTCATCCCTTCCTTGTGTATTCACACGGCCTTGGATTTTCATGACCTGAGGCAAATACATCTCATCCTATTTCTGGATGTAATGAATAATCCTATAGCTCATTTGATTACCTACAATAATCTCTAAAGTAACATTTTATTGTCTTTGGAAAAACAGTAAAACAAAACAGCTTCCAACAGTGCAACAGGTACAATTTCTCATCACTTACACCTTTAATTAGAAACACCCTTTCTTGTCTCCTCAGAAATTCCTAAACACCATTTTATTGTCCTATTTTTTAAAAACTTGAGCAATCGCAAGTGTTTGGCCATTTACAATATGTTTATTAATTTACTCCCTGCAATAATGCCTCAAGTAAATGAGATTTTATGTGACTATACATATTTTACTCTATTTTTATATGCAGAACTCTGAAATTTCAAGCCTAATAAGAAAATCTATTATTTAATGTCCATTCAGTTATAAAACAGCCATATTATACAACATGGTCTTAGCCTTTAACACATGAATACATTCTCCTAGTCTCTGGATTATTAAAGATATATAATCTACCTATGAAAGTCATGGAATGTAATTTTTCTTTGACTCCAAACACTTAGAGAATTATAGGGTCTAGGATGGGATTAACACCCCTGGTGGAGGTGATACTTAAAATTAAAGTTCCATATTTCATTGTTCTACATAGCTACTGAAGCTACGAAGACATTCTCATTACTTCTTTTCAAAAACATTGTAAATTTTGTTAATGCCAGTATCCTGCCATGAATGCCAATGTGTTATTTGATATTTTACACGTTGATTTTTTTTCTTTCTGAAAATAAAATGCCAATGAATTAGGACTTGTTTTGTATAATATTTTTACCCTCATTAAATGTCTTTCTTGAGAAAACATTCTGTGTCCTGTGTATTTATAAGCATGAATTGGTGAATTATTTGTCTTGTTACATTTATAAAACAAGGATATGAAGCTGAGGACATCAGCACACATAGTAGTTAAGCTGAGCCATGAAACACTGAAGGTCGATTTACTTTGTTTCCAACAACAATATCCACTTGATAGATGGTGTTTACGGATATTTTTTTAACCCACACTTTTAACGTGATTTTAACCTGGTCATTCTTTAAATGCTAAAGATTCCAGGTAAAATACATCAGCCATCTCTTGTCTTTGGGTTAATTCTCAATTTCTCTAAAGACCCTGAGGTAACTCAGGTTGATCTTGCCAAATCTAAGCCACAGTCTTAATTTAAACACTAACGACCTATATCAAACACTGTTTCTGATCCACACTGAATACATTCAGATTTTGGGGATAGGTGATAATGTATATGGGAAGTTCCCCAAAAGACAAACTGAATTGCTTTTCCTCATTGATGATGGAGGCATAGTAAGACCAGATGCTTAGAACTGTGTCTGTAAAAACAGTGGGTCAGGGCAGAAGGCTACTAACTCACTAATAATAATATGAAGGACAGTTACTATAGCTTCACAGAAAGTAATACTGAAATTAGCTTAGTGCCGAGAATAAGGATAAGAAGTCTCACTGTGGGGAAAACGGGCTTACAGCGTGATGGCATTGTGCACATATCCATTGTTCCCCAAGGACTGCTTCACGGCAGAAAGCAGCTGAGGAAGTTTCATGATGCTCCGAGTTCCAAAGAATAATGAAAAATGACTGAATAGGTAGTGAGTCTAGGATAGGGGAGCTCTATGTTAGAAATGGAAAGCAAGTGTCAGTTCTCCAAACTGTCCTTTAACAGACTTCCACATTTGTCAATGGCAAAGGGTCAAACACAGAATGCCGAAGACAGAAGCTCAAGAGAAGCCATTTAGTCCTGAAAAATACACAAGTGTATCAAATTTACATATACTCATTCTCCTCCACTTTCAAATCAAAACAGCCAAACCTTTGGAATGGAAAAAGAATGGGGACATGGAGGAGTCCATCTGTTTTTTTCTCCTTCCAGAAGGGGAGCCTGGCAAAAGCCTCAGCTGCAGAAACCAAAAGCAATGGATTAAAAGCTACCGCTGCTCTGAGGCTGATTTTGGTAAATAAAGGTTATCAAAACTTACAGGATTACTTAAAAACAACTAGAGATGACACAGGGCTGTGTTTCTTCTAGTTGCTGAATAATTAACCAACTGTTCAAGGGGAGTTTGAAACTCTCATAGGAAACAAAACACTGTTATGTCATCCACATAACATTGACAATCATTATGTGACCCTTGCTGCTGAGGAAAGACATCAGTATATATCATATTTGAATTCTGCCATAACTATACCTTTTTGTTTTGTTCCTTTTTATTAATTTTTTATGTTTTATATTAATTACAGTTTATTTAGTTTGTATCCCAGCTGTAGCACCCTTTTTTATTCCCTCCCAGTCCCACCCTCCCTCCCTCATCTCCTCCCTGCCCCTCTCTATGTTCACTGATAGGGGAGGTCCTCCTCCCTTTCCATCTTATCCTAGCTTATCAAGTCTCATCAGGACTGGCTGCATTGTCCTCCTCTGTGGTCTAGGGAGATGTCAAAGAGTCAGCCACTGAGTTCATGTCAGAGACAGTCCCTGTTCCCTTTACGCTGGATACCGAGCTGCCAGGGGCTACTTCTGAACAGGGTTTCTAGCTTATAGCCATACATGGTCCTTGGTTGGAGAATCAGTCTCAGAAAAGATCCTGTGCCCAGATATATTTGGTCCTTGTGGAGCTTCTGTCCTCTCCAGGTCTTATCAACTCCCCCTTCTTTCAAATGATTCCCTGTACTCTGCCCAATACTCACTTAAAGTGAATACTAGACCTAAAAGATAGGATAAACATACTAAAATCTGTACACCTAAAGAACCTAAACGAGAAGGAAGACCTGGGGTAAGATGATCAATCCTCACTTAGAAAGGCAAATGGGATAGACTTGGAAGTAGGAGAAAACAAGAAACAGGATAGGAGCCTACCATCGAGGGCCTCTAAAAGACTCTATCTAGTATTGTATCAAAGGAGATGCTGAGATTATACCTTTTTAAACAATTTATTTATTTCCATAGTAAGAGGTACAGGGAATGTCTCTGACATGAACTCAGTGGAGGACTCTTTGATCATTTCCCACTGGGGAGAGCAGCCTTGCCAGGCCACTGAGGAAGATGATGCAGCCAGCCTTGATGAGACCTGATAAGCTAGGGTCAGATAGAAGGGAAGGAGGTCCTTTCTATCAGGAGACTAAGGAAAGAGAATAGGGAGAGAAGAGGGAGGGTGTGTGGGACTGGTAAGAGACACGGGAGGGAGCTGCAGCGGGGATACAAAGTGAATATACTGTAATAAATAAAATAAAATTAAAAAAATAAAAATATTTAAATTTATGTTTTTATTTATTTATTATTTATTTATTTACACAGTGCTGCACACCAGAACAAGGCACTGGATCTCACTATAGTTGCTGGGAATTGAACTGAGAACCTTTGAAAGAATAGTGCTCTTAACCTCTGAGGCATCTGTCCAGCCCCCTAACTGTACCTTGTTATAGGAACTCTACATAGCAGTAGGCTTGTTTGGCATGGTGGGTAAAATAGAGGACTCAGATGAATCCATATTTAAGAATAGCAAATAATGCTTAGTTTAAGTATGTCCCAAACATTGCATAGTACATGCTTTTACCAAAGAAATTCAAATGTAAATGTAAAAAGTTTAACCAGTGTATTTTGATCTCAAAAACTCTTATAGTACCTAGACAAAGGAAAAACAACAACCACAAATTCCTGGGAGTCAACTGTCATGAATGATTTAGTGGGCAGGGTTATATTGGGCTGTTAGGAGACAAAGATGTAAAAGAAAGAAAAGGGCAAGATATGAAAAATAATAAAGGAAGGTTCTACATTTATATGATGCAAGAGGGACCAGGTGTTTCCCTATGCTCCCTTCACTTGGGAGATGGAGCTAAGAGGATGAGAAATTCAAGGTCATTCTTGGCTGCATCGTAAATCAGAGATCATCCTTTGCTTCCCAAGACCTTGCCTCAAATAAAATAAAATAAAAGAGGTCGATATGACACTATTTACTATTTAAATTTTCTTTAAAAGGAGGAAGGCTAGCAAAAAACAGCACAAAGATACTAAGGCAATCCTACATTCTCTAAAAAGTACTTTTGCCTATAGAAACCACAGGAACAGCAGGAATCTATGAGGGATGAGTGGGACCATCATTGTACTGCCTCTTACTGCTTTTCAGGGTGTTCTTAATCTTGTTTGTCATTTTTTAAATTTTGTAGGACAAAGCTCATTTTGTGACTCATCCTAAACTGGTTTATGTTTTTCCCCCTTTGCAGTCTTTTATAGACATTGATTTCCCACGATTTTTGAGCTCAATTAAATTTTGTTCCAATACGCATCTCTCATCTAATCTTTATTGAACTTTATAAAATCTCAGGTGCACTGTCATTTTGTAAATTATATGTTTCTATTAAATAAGTAAAAGATACCAGAAAACAAGCTTACTTTCAAAAATGAAATTTAATGCTTAAATTGTTTGTTACTTTGATTTACATTTGGGCATATATTTCCTTATTAGTGCACCTGGGAATCAACACTGTGGAGACAGCCATCCAACCATATGATCAACTGAATATGTATAAGGCAGACTGTGTTTGTAAATATGTAGATTGAAGGAGTAAACACCTTCAACAGCAGTAAGAAATCTGTAACTGATTATACATGGGGAGGAAGGCAAGTATCATGTCTCTTAGCAAACACCTTAAGGTTCTTGATAATTTCACTGCTCTAACTAAAGTCTGAAGTAGGAACTGATAGACCAGACAGAGGCTTTAAACAATAAAATGGAGCTTTGCACATGGAACATAGATACACAGAATTTTCAAATGTTATAAAGTGACCCAAGTACTATGGATAAATCTCAGGCTCATATTTCAGAGTTATATGTGTGAACTCTTTTGACATGTACCCAGCACATTTTTCTTTTCTTTCTATTGGAAATTTAAAACATATGAGGTCATTAGATTAAGTGTACATTCACTATATTTTCAGTGACAAATAATAGCTGAGTATACTTTTGTTTATTCAAAGTTAACATTATTATCATGTAGAAAATCCTGGGTTGAAAGGGTTTCATTTTATTCTTAACTCTTCATTTTTTTCAAGAATAATGGATAGCAGGCTAGAGATAGTCAAGCTCATGTCTCCTTCTATGCGATACCCAATCTCATCTTTACCAGTAAGTTTCTATTGCCAGCCCAACTGACTCTTCGCTGGATACTTGGTAACACTGCACTCAATACAGTGGCTTATCACCTCACTGTTTAGTATATCCATTTGCTAGAGGAAATATCAGGAACTGATTTCTTTGCTTTAAAGCTAATTTATTAGGACAGAGTAGCAACAAGGAAAGAGTTCATAAAAACAAATAAATAATAAAATGAACAATGCTTTCTTATTCAAAATACAGAACACATTGTACATGTGGGTTGAGAAGGTGACGGCGTGCTCTGATATGACATTTGATTATTCTGCTCGTTAGAGTTGGCAGATTAAGTTTTCACTAAAGGATTCATCAAGAAATTATGTTTAGGGGCTAGACAGATAGCTCAGCAATTAAGCAGGAGCCACTCTTACAGAGGATTTCCGTTCCCAGTTTCCATGGTTCACAATTACCTCTAACTAAAACTCCAGGGCATCCAGGACAATTCTCTGGCCTCTATAGGCACCTGTACTCACATGTACATATCTATACACAGGCAAGCATACATGTAATTAAAAAGTGAAAATTAATCTTTTAAGGACATAAATTAGATGGAAATTAAAGGAAGGATTTAAAAAGCAGTGACTTTTATCCATCCTGAAAGTGTTGTATATCTAGAAAGCTAGGAAAGGGTTACATTTTCAGAAGGAATCAATCCAAGCTGCACTGTATGTAATTAATATGTATTAATAAAAACAAAAATATAAAAAGTACCATTATTGGCATAGTTGTTTTTATAAATTCATGTGATACTAATCTAAATCTACTAATTTTATAGTAATAAATTTTCTAATTTTGACTACTTCAGAATTCCTATAGTAAAGATAATTAGATTAGCAGTTAAAAATAATGAAGAACTTAAACATCAGTACAAAGTCCCAATTTATTTCTAATATCAGAGATCAGACCTCTACTCTTGCCTGATGCGTCTAAAACAAAAAGGGGGAACTGTAGAGAGCTGCGGAATGCTGTGCCTTAAAGATGGAGCTGGTTTCTGCCTTCCACCTTCCCGATGGTGAGTGCTCTCTGTCATGAACAATTCCACATTTGGCTAAGGCTGAGGATCTGGCTTGCTTCCATGTATGTGGACCTATCTGCATTGCCCACGTAGCACGCCTGGGTTGGCTACCCAGAGGCTATTTAAGCTGTGGGCTGGCTTTCCCCAGGGTCAGATGATTGTTCAAGGTTCCTGAATAAACTGCATTGAAAAAAAAAATAATGAAGAACTTAAAAGGCACAGAAACAACGTAGAAAATGAAGTTTTCAAACAAATTAAGGAATGACATTAAGAAGCCTTGAAAACATAATATGGTTAGTCTAATTTGGCATTTTTTTTAAATACCAGCTATATTTCAAGCCCCAAACAATAATATTAAAATATCAGTCACCTGGGGAACTAATAATTTATGAAAGGATACCAAAACTATATTCTGTGCATTAGTGTGAACTTATCAGTTACTTATTGTAGTATATCTGCTTTTCAGATATTTTTAAAGAACATTTTAATTTATTTTTATTAAATTAATTTTATACAATATATTCTGATCATTTATCTCCTCTCCTCTACTCCTTCCAGATCCTCCCTATCTCTCCACCCACCCAAGTCCACATCCTTTCTTTCTCTCTTTCATTAGAAAACAAAAAAGCATGTAAAAATAAATAATAATAAACTAAGATAAAAGCTTCTATGGTTTACCATGGCAGAGGCTTCTGAGTCTGGTCAGTTTCAGGGACTTCCTAAAGCTATTTTGAGTTGTTTACATTCCTGCACTATAGATGTCTCAATCCCCATAGAAAACACAACACAACATGTTCTCCCTGGCAGCGGCTATGTTTTTTCTAAACTTGATTCGTTGTGTCCCTTTGGAACTAAAAGCTAAAAACAAAAAACAAAAAACAAAACAAAACATTTTCTCCCTTAATTTTCAATATATTTTAACACAGCAACAGGAAAAAGTAATGGAAATAGTAATCAACCTGTTTAACCTGGAACAACCCTCTTATGTTAGGCATATTTTCAGTACATGAAATATCCAGTTAGAACTCTTAAAATCCAACTTCAATAAGCGTCACAAGATCCACTTTTTTTTTCAATAGAATAAAAGTCCTGGTGTCTCTCTCTCTCTCTCTCTCTCTCTCTCTCTCTCTCTCTCTCTCTCTCTTCCTTTGTGTGTGTGTGTAAAATATTGTGTGTGTTTAGGTACTCATGTGTATGGTGTGTGTTTATCATTCTCTTTATTATTCTATTAAATAGGTTCATTGAAATAAAACATATTCTCTCAGCAAACTACAGATTTCATGACGGTTTAACAATGGAATCAAACTTTAATCTAGACACCTGGTTGAAATAGTGAAGAAAGAAGTTATGAAAGGATTTACTTTCTTGAACACAACTGATGTCCATGAGGAGAAAAAAATAGAGGAAAATAAAACAAATAGAGGGTTTAAGTAAATACATTGAATTCAAGAACTGTGCTCTAGCTATTGTCATTCTGCGGGTAAAGCCATTGCCTTTGTCAGAGTCTTCATGAAATCATACCAGATCAATAAGTGAAAAGGCTGAAACAGAAGGAAAATCTAAATGGTGTAAGATAAGAACATGCAAGACACCAGAAAAAAAATTTGAAGGTTTGACAGTAATTGAATATACCATCCTCTATAAAGAATAAAAATGTATAAAAAAAAATAGAATTTTAATTTTGAACAAAATTGAAATTTAAAAAAATATTTGCCAACGTGTCTGGTTGTTATACAGACTTGCTTGGAGAGCCATTTAAATTAATAAAGAAGGTTTGATAACATACTGACTACACTATAGCAATTCTACTCAGACCCCCAAATATACCTCTCTGCAAATGCTTCCTAGAAGAATCACACAAAAATGTTAATGTCTTCATTAAGCCCATTCAGCTTCTCAGATAGGATCCTGTTTGGTCCTACTCTGGTCACATGCCCACTTTGGGGCCTGTCATTGCACCACCAGGGTCCTGCCATGTCCTCACAACCCATGGCTTCACACAGGCTTTCTTCTCATCAGAAGGGAATGAAAACAATATTATCATTCTCAGCCATGTTCTCTCCTTTGTTTGGTCTCATCATTTAGATTTAAACTAATCTTTGCATCTAATTTAGCTTGAGATAAAGCTTTTCAAAGGTGAGGCCTGGGGTATTCAGGAGCACATTTTATATGGTTCAGGTTTAAGGAGAAGAAAGATTCCTTTATGATGAATCTGCAGCAGCATCCATAGTTTATTAAGTTTCTAGGACATATTTAGAATTCTTTGCAAGACAGTTTCCAAGATCCTTATATTTTCATCTTCCTTGATAAAAAATAGAGATAAATTTGAAAAGATAAGAAAAACCTGTTCACACACAGAGTTCTGTGCATTTGAGAGCTGTCTGGCTGCAGCAAATTCCTCAGTATTAAGATAATGGATGGAAATGTAAAAGAGACTGCTATTATTACAAATGACCTTGAGTCTGTGGGGGCAAAAAATCATATAGCACTAGTCAACTTCAGTCTTTTATTACAATTAAAAGCTACTAAGGACAAACTCCATCATTGGTCATAGTACACTGGGGACCTGTATCATGGTAGTTGAGGACCACTACCTTGTAAGAATTTAGGGTCACCTTTGGGTGGTTGGAGAGATGTGCAAAATGAGTAATGATTCAAGTTGAGTACCTAGAGAATAGAATGGGCATCTGGATCAGCTAATAAGAAATGCTATCCCTCAGATAGGAGATTCTTTTATTTTCAAACAATTAGTCATTAAATCCCTGACTGTAAAAAATAGAAATCCTTGGGCAGAGTGCAGGGAATCTTAGGAAAGAAGGGGAAGATAATAAGACATAGAAAGGACAGGAGCTCCACAAGGAGAGCAACAGAACCAAAATATCTGGGCACAGGGGTCTTTTTTGAGATTGATACTCAAAACCAAGGACCATTCATGGAGATAACCTAGAACCCCTGCTCCGATGTAGCCCATGGCAGCTCAGTATCCAAGTGGATTCCCAAATAAGGGGAACAGGGACTGTCTCTGACATGAACTCAGTGGCTAGCTTTTTGACTGCCTCCTCCTGCTGTGGAAGCAGCTTTACCAGGCCACAGAGGAAGACAATGCAACCAGTCCTGATGAGATCTGATAAGGTAGGGTCAGATGGAAGGGGAGGAGGACCTCCCCTCTCCATGGATTTGGAGAAAGACATAGGAGGAGATGAGGGAGGGAGGATGTGATTTGGGGAGATGAGATAGGGGGCTACAGCTGGGATGCAAAGTGAATAAACTATTTAATATAAAATAAAAATTTAATTAAAAAATAGAAAGCCTGCTGTTATCTTAAGAAAAAATATATAACTTGTTTTAAGAACTTAGTAGACTCTTACAGTCCTCAAATAACCTAGTCTGATCCACCATAAGTATTTATTTGAATAAATGTATGATGCTTAAAATAATGTTGTATAAAAAGAATGTTCATGGCAGTAACATCTGTAACAGTTACACTAAAAGCAATGCATTTCACTTGCATTATACATTAACTCATAATAATTAAACATCTTACAAAGCTAAGATAAATTTAATAAATTTTTGAGTTGCTACATTTCAATATAAGTATTTCTTATAAATAAAAAATATCTGATATAAAATGAAAAATTAGAAAACTTAGTCTCATATCAAAATCTATCAGAAAGGTATGATATTTAGTTTTTCTCAATGATCAGATAATTATAAAAATATTAACCATCATGTCATGAATTATAATAGACATAATTTGAATACTGAATTAGTTACTCGACTCCTTGATGTGTAACAAAAGAAATTTAAGGAAATAAAGGCTTATCTTGGCTTACAGTTCCAGTACATCATGTTAAAGAAATATGGTGGCAGAAGTCAAAAGCAGCTTGTCACAACGCATGCATAATCAGGAAGCAGTGACGAATGCTGCTCTCATGCAACTTTCCTTTTCCTTCCATCTCTGTCCTCAGCCACCTGAATAGTATCATTCACATTTAAGGAGGATGTTCAGGTTTCAACTGACCTAATGTAGGCAATACCTTGTAAATGTATCAAGAGATTTGTTTCCATGGTGATTCTAAATCCCATCAAGCTGACAGTCAAGATTAATCATCTTAAATAGCAAATAGTAACTTATGTGATACAAGCTAAGTTTTCCATGTCAAGCCACTTAAATCTAACAACTATTCTGTGGGCAGGTATCAGTATTTCCCCTTCTCATGAGTAAGTCATGAGTTGAGTTATTGGCCCTGCAACTCCAAGTTGGCAAGTGAGAGAGTCAGGATTCACATCCTTATGTTTCACATCCAGAACCAGTTTCAACCACCAGGCTATCTACTGCTATCACTTGAAACTGCAGAGTCATTCACAGTTCACACCTATCTCCCCCACCCCCTTTAAATTTTAGTAATCAAAACAAAAAAAATAGTGTGGTTTTACATAAAGATATTTTCCTTGAAGTTGATATAAGCTCGATGAATCTCTCTATACAGACAGGCACAAAGTCCATTTATTAGTTGCTTCAGCAAAAAGCTAAGTGCAGTCTGTTCTCAGCAGAGCTTCCGGAAGATAAGCACGATCATTGCCACAATGCAGCTTAATATTCACAGAGTGTTACATCCTGAGAGGTGCAGCAGGGACACAGGAAGTTTAAGAATGTTTAAGACAATTTGTTTTCTGCTTGTGAGATTACAGAAATTACCATCAGCTGTGAAGTATGACTCATATTTGAACACTCTGCACTATTTTTTTTTCCTATCTCCCAAAGAAATCCACTTAGCAGAACAGAATTAAAGCCCATAACTCTCTAAAATACTCCCTGCTTTTCTCATTCCAACTCATTTGCTGTCTGACATTAGACTTGAGGATGGTTGTTAGTTTTCTACGTAACACAAGTTTGTAACAAAAACAAGTGTTCTTCAAGGAAATAGACTGTCCTATTTCTTGTGGCACACAAGCATGTGGCATGGAGCTGGGCCACTGTCCTGGTTGGTGGCAGGTGGACACCAAAGAGAAATGCCTTTTAGAGTTGCCCTCTTCTGCCTTTTTCATCTCTCTGGACCACAGAGGGAGAAACAATTGATCGATAGCTTTTCTCATTGTAAAACTCACACTTTATCTTCTGTTTTTGATTGATGGCTGAAGAGAATAGTTTTATTCAGGCCCATTCAATGGAAGATAGATATGTTACCAGAATACAAAACAAAAGGGAACCAAAATCTATTTCTAATTATAACTGATACAGTGGGTGACTTTTCCCTCATTTCACTTAACACCTTCTGGGTATTTAATTATTTACTGTGCTCCTTTACATCACCCCCCAAGCTGCATGCTCTTGATGTGCAAAGCAGAAATTTTTATTCTTGGCAATTTTTTCTTCAACTCTCATTTTAGTGGAACAAATGAGAGAAACATGAATAAATGCAATATGTAGCCATGTTTATGATGGCCCCAATTTCTGCTTCTCGTCTTGCATCTGTGTAAGAGAATTGATTACACCACAGATTTTATATTGGCTGGCTTCATCTCTCCCCTAGGAATGCGTGTTACATCAGGACAGGAATCTTATATTGCAAAATTTTACCTCATTCAAATGTTCAACAGAATATTTTGCATATTGCAAGCACAACATAGGAGAATGCAACCCAGTATAAAAATGGATTAAAATAACAATCTGTAAAACTACTCTCTAAAAAATGCTCTAAAACTTTCCGGCATGTGCCTCTAACTCTCCTCTGGCATGCACTTTTAACTTTCTGTGATTTCTAACTTTGGCAGAAATGTCACTCCCTATTTTAAATTACCTGTTCTCAGATGCAGAACAATTTTACTTCTATAAAAATCTACCAGAAATCATAAAAATAATAATCTCCTCTAAAGAGAAAAAGACTAATCGACATTTAAAAATAGCAAAACTTTAGAGAAAGGGGATCAGGAGAACAGTGCCCAGAGATTAAGCCAAATAAAATCACACTTAAATCCATATAGTTCTTTGCAAACTAATCAACTTTGAGAATATCAATTAAACCTTCCAATTCTGCTTCTAAATCTAAAAGAGAAAATTATAATTTATTTTTATGGAGTCATCCTAAAGGTTAATTAAACACCAAAGGTAAACACTATAGGACTTGCAAATAATAGGTTTCAGTCATGCTGATTGCTTTAATTGATTGTAGTTTTGATCAGTATTAAAGATTACAACAGGAAAGATGCAGTTGGGATTGGAAATATATATAAAAAAGTGAGTGTGTGATCAATATATTGACGTAATACTAATAGTAAAGCTACCAATAGCCATTAGTAATAACTATTAGGAATAATAATCAATGTGTGTAAGTAGAAGGTACAGCACAGGGGTAAAGGCAGAGGTGAAGGCAAGTGACAGGTGGGAAAGAGATATTTATTCTGCCTTCCATCCAAGATGAAAAAAAAAGACATACAGATCTCTCCCTCTGAATAGACTCTAGTGTAAATATTGTACATTTCAGATAACCTTATTAAACAAAATTGAAATACACAAAACACGTTTGACTTAAAATAGAACACTGACCTTTAACTTAACCTTTTCCTTTTTGGAAGACCTTTAGTATTTGAAGAAATCCAAACCAGCTCCTTGCAAAGTTCATTGATACCTTTATTTTTATGACTGTAGTAAGGATACAGCCATCTGGACAAGGTTGAGTGTGCTGCATTAGTACTGACTATCATAAAATGCTGTTGTGCAGATCCCTCTAGGCTCAACATTGGGTAATTGAAACTCTAAGGCTGTT
Organism: Meriones unguiculatus; assembly: GCF_030254825.1. Lineage (NCBI taxonomy): Eukaryota > Metazoa > Chordata > Mammalia > Rodentia > Muridae > Meriones > Meriones unguiculatus. The sequence continues at coordinate 35,260,391 of NC_083367.1, read as the reverse complement.
GGCCAGTGTATTAGCCAGTACCCAAAGCAGGCATATGTGGACAGAAGGTTTGTTTTGAAAATGACATCATGTATTCAAGCAAGAAGTCCTGCAATGTACCAGCCATACCCAGGAGACTAAGGAGAAACAGCGACATAATTGAAGCAAAAGCTTGAGGCCTGACAACCAGAATCCAGTGTCTAACTCCCAAGTCTGACAAAAAGGCCTGAGGGAGGGTGGGGACTCTGGACCCATCCAAAGGTACCGAGGTCCAGCAATCAGGAGCACAAAGTGTCACATGGGAGCAGAAACAGCCATGTCTAAGGGTAGAAGCAGAACTCCCGCCTTAAACAGAGCTGGAATCCAAGCTGCTCTGCCCTCCTGTTTATCTACACACATGGCGCCTGCTGATATCAGCTGTGTTTTATTTACTGTCCTCATCAGTATGTTCACCTCTTCCCAGTACACACTGAAACAGTATTTTACCAAATGTCAGAACATGACTCAGCCCTGTCAAGTGGAGACAAAAAAATTAACAACAACACTTAGAAACTTGCCAGTTTACCCTCTCCAGGTACTGACAATTGCCATTCTACTACATTAATATGACTCTGACTATAAATACTAACCTGAAAGGATTGGGCAGTATGTCTTTTTAGGACTTATTTATTTCACTCACCCCAATGCCAGGGCTACCCCTGTTGCTGCATATTGAAGTATTTTCTTCTTTTTTAAAGCTAAATTAAACCCCATTGTTTACATACATCACATGTTTTTATCCATCGATGTGTTTGCTAACACTAAGCTTATTTAATTACCATGGCTACTGTGAATAATGCTATCATACAGAGGAGAATTAATGTGTCTTAAAAACCTGATGTGTTTTAGTATACCTGAATGGAGTTGCTGTATCTTTTGAAGCTTTTGACACATTTCCATACTACCTTCCACAGTATCGACACCAATAATCCTTCCAGCAACCATTAACAAGGCTTCCAGTCTGTCCAACCCACCAGCACTTTGTACCAACTATGCAAACAGCATGATATATTCTGTATGTCATTTTAAGACTTTAATTTGCATTTCTTGGGTGCTTACAGTTAGGAAGTAATACTTTCATATATCTTGTTAGACACTGTTCTTTGAAGAATTGTCTAGTCTAATACTTAGCTCATTTTTATGTGGATTATGAGTGAAGTTTTTGTTTTGTTTGTCTTTGCTATGGATTTATAGGAGTTGTTCATAGATTTAAGAAGTTTACCTAGCATCAGCGATATGATTTGAAATCATTTTTGCTCTGGTTTCCTTGGCTGCACGAACTTATTTGACAGTGTTTCACTTGGTTATCTTCTCACTGCCTGTATCCCTTTTGATGACAGATCCATAAAAATCCTTATGAAGAAGACCAAAGTGGATGCCTCCTGTTCTTTCCTGGAAGTTTTACATTCAGATCTTATGAGTAAATATTTCATCAATTTTGAGTTGATTTTGTGCATTGTAAGATTATTGTTGATGTGGCAATTAACAATTTAAACAGAATTACTCTGAAAATATATTTGAGGTACATAGGTTTCTCCCAAAACTCATGTTGAAAGAAATGTTTTTAATGATTTGCTAGCATTTACCATGCTTTTCAGAGAAATAAAATCACTCAGCAATGTTTGGGAATTTGTATACTCAGGGTTATTCTTCATAGACCTGGGTTTAAAAAAAAAGTGTCTGACAAAAATGAAACTTTTTTCCACCAACTGGCAGATGAATATTTTGCTTTGAAGCAAAGGAACAAGCATGTTGAAATAATTTTTAAAAGACTGTGCTTTTGCTTAATTAGAACTAAGATCCTGTTCTCTTTAGCTAGATCATGATCAAGAGTTTATTGCAATGACTCCTTAGTAACTGCTATCTTTCCAACCAAATTAGTTGTTCGTTTATCAATGACTTAGGGTAAAAATATTTCCTTTCAATCCAAGGCAAGGAAAACCACCCTCTTTGTTTACCGACACCTTTCTCCCTCCATGTCTGCCTTATCTTTCTCTCCTCTAGAGGTTGAAGCAGAATGAAATAAATACAATAAACTCTTGAGGACTGGCTTTCATCATGTATCTTTATTTTTCTTGAACACGAATACAAGCCCCTTGGAGTACAGAACTGTGCAGTACATGGAGAGTATGTTGATATGCAAGGACTGAGGGAAAGCATAAGGTTGTGTTTTCTCAAATGACAGACAGCTTATAAAGCCGTTTGTTTCCAAGACGCAGCCTTCTATGCAGAAAGTTATTATCAGCCCTGAATTCAATTTAGTATAAGTCAGAATACAAGGACAATCTGATAGTCTCACAATTGTCTGACTTAAAAACTGACAAATTTTAATTTGAAAAGTTTTGTTTTGTTTTGCTTTTCATTGAAAGCAATGGAAGGTTCTAAAGAAGTAACATAGTCAGTGTTTTGACACATATTCATTCTTGTGGCACTGCTGTAACAATTAAAACATTGTATTAAAAGGAGGACCAAGATTCAGAGAGAAATTAATGCATGATTCCCATAAAAAGAAAAACTGGAATTTGTGAATTATGGGTCTGCAGCGAACATCCTGGACTCCAGCTACCTGTGTCAAGACTGCTCTGTGAGACTCAGTGTTGTAGTGTGGTAGGTTCTCACACAGAGCCCTCCATTGAATTCTCTCCATTATATTCCTGTTCCTATGTTTATACGCCCCAGATCTCCTGGAAATGGATACTTGATGACCCTAGTAAGATAACTTCCCTAACAAAGACAACAAGCAAAACTTCTTTTTTTTTGTGGTTGTCCATTTGTATTTTATTTTATTTAATTTTATTAAATATATTTCTTATATATGTATATACATACATATACATGTGTCTTAATCCTAATATTTTATTTTTTTCCATAATTTTATTTTTCTCATTAGTTACATTTTGTTAATTCTGTATCCCAGCTGTATCCCTCATTCCCTCCCCAATCCCACCCTCCCTCCCTCATCTCCTCCCTGCCCCTTTCCAAGTCCACTAATAGGGGAGGACCTCCTCCCCTTTCATATGACTCCCTTTTGTCAGGTATTTTCAAGACTGGCTGCAAAGTCCTCCTCTGTGTCCTAACAGTACTGCTCCTCCCTTGGGAGGTGAGGAGGTCAAAGAGCCAGTCATTGAGTTCCTGTTAAAAATAGTCCTTGTTCCCCTTACTATGGGAAACCAATTGATTACTGAGCTATCACGGGTCACATCCGAGCAGAGGTTCTAGGTTTTACCTCTCTGCTTACCTTTGGAAAGGTAGTAGAAGAGAAAAGGTCAAATGCTACTTTTAAGGAAAATTTTTCAAAAGGCTGTAAAGCAGAGAGAAGACAGGAAACAATGAAAAGCACAATAGCCTACACCCTTGACTACCAGCCAAAATAACCCCTTTCTTCCTTAATTTCTTTAGTCAAGTTATTTAGGCACAGCAATAGGGGGAAAAAGTAAATAAAACAAACAAAAACAAAAACAAAAAAAACAACTACCACAATTGCTTGCCTACTTACTTGCCAGATCGTAAGTGTGTTATCACATAATTCAATATCTTTCAGAACCTATATTTATAATAGCTCTATACAATTGTGTTTCATGACCATCATTTAGTATTAAATTGCATGTTTAGACTTTTCCAGGCTATCTTGTAAAATCATTTATAAACAAACATTCTCAAGCAAATCAAAAGAGTACAAAGTAAATACTATGCTCACAAAAAACACACTGTAAAAGAATAATTTATTTTCTAAGACTGGGAGAGTTGTACCTATGAAGCTCCTTTTGTAGGAGATAGAAAACGGCTCTGTGGATTGGGGAGAAGAAGCAGACATGAAACCCTCAACTAACTGAGGAGCTATTGACATTGCCAGTTGCTAGGAGAGGGAAAGTCATGTTTACTTAATCATGTGACCCCTGGTAGGTTGACTATGCACCAGGGTTGACACTAGTCCCAAGACTAGCTGGGCAATGAAAAATGGAGTTAAGAAAAAGTTAGAAAAGGGGATGAATATGTCCAAAATACACTATAAGTATTTTTTAAAAATTGGTTAGAAAACAAATATAAGTGAGTTTTATTTCTCCCATTGCCCCCTTCCCCCCATACACACACATGAGAAGAGCAATTTAATTAAAAAAACAATTACAGGAAGGACGGAAAATCGGTGTAAGAAGAGGAAAATATACACAGTACCTTTGAAATTGTCCGACTCGAAATGACCAAAATGTTCTATTAATAGTAAGAAACTGAGCCATTCTGCTTCCACATTTAAGAACGGCAGGAGAAGAGGAGTGAAAGAACATAAATTGATCTCCACTTAACCTAGCTTCAGAGCTGACTGCTTAAATTTGAAATATTCATTGACTGTATGGGCACTAACCATGGCTAGCTTGAATGCATCTCAGGGGGTACAACTCCTTATTAAGCGCTTACATGGCTGACAATCTAGCCTTTTCAAAAAATAGGTTGTAACTAAAATGTAGTTACTCAGTTTTTTTGGAATTTGTATTTTAGCTTAAGAGCCAGAATTAAAGTCGCTCACTCTTTTCTCTCAGTTGCATGTAATTTACTGCACCTAATAATGACCTTGATAGCAATAACTTTGTACTTTTTACTTGGAGATATTCATTCTCTCCCTCCATTCTTACAGCCCCACCCAACCATCAGAGAGTCTATTAATTTTGCTTCTACTCATAAGACATATACATAAGTAGTTTTATTAGTGTGAATGAAATCTAGTGTCCCAGAGCAAACCAGCCACAATATTTGTCTTTTCAAGTCTGACTTATTTCATTTAATGGCAGTTGCATCTACTTCCCTGCCAACAACATAATTCCTTTCTTCTTCATGGCTGACTGAAAGGCCATTGTGCATAGCCCACATTTTCTTTAGTCGTCATTTGTTGACGGACATCCACAGTAATTCCAGGACGTGGCTTGTGTGATTAATGCCTCAGTAAATACAAATGTGCATGGATCTATGGATTGTAGCGAGTTAGTCTTTTATCAAGCCAGATTTGTGTTCCTTTCCAACCAAGTTATAGTTGTAGGGTTTGTTTATTCATAGCTTTAGTTTTTAACCAATAACATGCCAAATAAAAAGTGACCTATGAATAGAAGACATTTTTGTCTATTGCTCTCTGCCACATAACCATGGGGGTTTCTGCAGCTTATTTCAGGCATAAAAAATGTTTTGCTCATTTTTGAGGTTACTCTCATAAAAATAATATATGCCATTGTTTCCCTAATTTGCATTAATTGTAGAATACAACAGGTATTGAATGGGGTCATTTGCAGTTTCCAAGGACTAGTCTAAGAAAAGAAAAAGGAATAAAAATCTCAAATCAGCTTTCTAAATACATCTAAATACTGATATGTAAGTAGCTTTATTAATGTTTTATAAATATGTAAACAGACAGAAGTCTAATTTTTAAGAGAAGCCATAGCAAGATCATACATCCATAACACTGTATAAAGTTTTTATGAAATTTCTCGTCCCAACTTCAGGAACCTTATTCAAAAAAAGAATGTTATTCTTTCATAAAAACAAGCAAACCTGTCTACAGACTGAGATTACAATTTATTACTATCAAAATATGTTCCTTCCTCAACCTCAGTCAAAGAAATAAGGATTGAATTTTGTCACTCATTATTAAAGTGTGTGTGTGTGTGTGTGTGTGTGTGTGTGTGTGTATGGGTGTACAGTACGGGCACATGAACATGTATGGGGGTAACTATGTGCTGTAAGGAAGACAAAGTTGGATGTTGGATGTCTTTTGTCTTCCTTTCTGCCTTATTGCCTTGAGTTCTGCCTGTCTCTGCTTCTCAGAGCTGGACTTATAGCAAGGCACTGCTATAAGACCCCACTTCTGTGGATATTAGGCATTCAAAAGCTGTACAGTTTTCTAACCCACTGAGCAAGCTCCCCAGCTTCATCACTCACCTTTACCTAGTAGGAAAAAAAAATAAAAGTAAAACAAAGGTTTTCATGTGGGCATACAGTTCCCTGACAGATGGTGAGTAACTTGACACACTGTCTTTCTGCTGTGGAGGCAGGGGTACAGCGGAAACTAGACAATAAAGCAACCGTCTTTGTGTTATCCTTAAAACAAATGGGCTCATGTGATTCCAGTCTTGAATGATCAAAAGTCAGTTGTTTTGCTTTGATTAAATTAAAGTTTGTAGAGGCTTCAAGGTCTCCCAAGAAAATAAAATGTTGTTTTTTAGGAGATGACTATCTTTCTAAATAAATTTAAAATTAGAAGTATCTGAATGGGCAGATGAAAATGTTGAGAAAAAAAATGAAAGAGAAAAAAATACAGAAATTAAAGCATTTTCTTTTCACAGAATACTCTGCCTTTGCTTCTATGCTGCCTGTCTCCAATTAATGGCTTTATTTCTCTTTGTCTCAAGAAGGGGCAGGTGATAATCTTTGATACAGGCGCATTTTCTGTTATCAGTGGGTTATCTTGCAAAAAGGAATAATGGCACAACTTCTTTAGCTGGTAATGAATTACCTGCTGCTTGAGGATACAGCTACGTGCCTGTTTCTCAACTCTGCATTTTCTTCACATCATAGCCCAGATTCTACCTCCAACAATCCCGTTTTATCCCTATGGCCTGTAGAAAGGAAAGTAGGCATGGAAATGAAACTTGATCAGACATTATTTGAGGGGTAGGATAAACAATTATGACCCTATATGAAGACAGCATGATGAAGAATAGCAGGACTAATCAGATGGAAAAAGCCAAACAAAAAGTGCTATTATGATGAATGTCAGCATGAGGAGGGAAACTAAGATGTCGTGAAATTATACTTTTATTCTTTCAAGAGGAGGAGAAACCAGTCTTATATGATTCCAGCAAAGCCATTGCCACTGAGTAGTCACAAAGGGCTCTTAGTTGTTCACATGTCTTTCTTACCAGCTGTTAGTACTAACTTAAAGATTTCTTTTTTCACACCTTAGAACATTGCAAGGGGTTCCAAAGCATTTGCTGCCAGCTGCCAGCAGAGAGGGGTACATAGGTTGCTGCATGGAATTCAACTAACAGGTCTAGGTCCTTCGATGACAGAAAAATAGCATGCACCTGAAGATGATGATGAAACAAAACACTGTGAAGAACTTAATTCACCATCATCACCTTCATTCTGATGAAATGACTAATTTTTGCTAATGTTTTTAGAACAACAAAATTAAAGCAATAAATGTGCATAGCTGTCCTCGTCATTAGTCATGTGATTTAAATCTGAGCAATATGAATGTGTAGATAGATACGTGAGAGCAAAACAAGTACTACATGACATCCATGAATGTCTGTGTTTCACAATTAGCAATTAATTTGGAACATAAAATGATGGTCAGTGGACATAAATGACCATGTATTTGAAAGAGGAAAAAAGGTACTGAACATTGTAAGGAGATCTTTAAATTTTTTTAATTTTTTTAATATTAATCATGGGTTATTTACTTTGTATTCCAGCCATAGCCCATTCCCTCATTCCCTCTCAATCCCACCCTCCCTCACTCATATCCTCCCTGCCCCTTTCCAAGTCCACTGGCAGAGGAGGACCTCCTCCCCTTCCATCTGACCCTCGCTTATCAGGTCTCTTCAGGACTGGCTGCAATGTCCTCATGGTAAATTTTTTAAATAAGCTTCACAGATAAGCACTCTTTAGGCTATGGTTAGGCAAGACTTCATAAAGAACTAACAATGATAAATACCTTTACATATTTGCTCATTTGAAACTATATGTTGTAATGGTGTCATTGCAGTCTGTAAAATTATTATATGAGAGAGACAATGTTTGTGTATTGCCATTCAAGAACTGGATTTGACCACTCACCACTGGATATGTCCCAAATTAATTCCTGTGCTGACATTTCAAAAGAACCTATAAATTTTATAATTAGGAAGTAATCCTAATTATTAATCATGCATGGGATTTTTTCTTGCTATTAACTTTGCTTTGCTGGAGATCATTGCCTTGTTATAAATTTCCTGGATATGTAAACAACTACAACTTACACATAGAAAGATAGAACCAGTGATGGAAGCAACTAGAAAAGCCTTAATTTTGGAAGAGAAAGCATAGTCATGGCAAACACAGAACAGGCATGAGAGACAAAAACCTGCTGAAACTGAGGGAAGACACTTCATCTTTTTATTTTCTCAAAACATAAATCTTGCAGTGAGTGATCAGGGATACAAGGCACATACCTAAACATAGTGAAGACAATATACAGCTAGTCTATAGCCAACATCAATCTAAACAAAGAGAAGTTTATATCAATCCCACTGAAATTTGGGGCAAGGCAAGGCTGCCCACTCTCTTGGTATCTCTTCAACATAGTATTTTAAGTCCTAGCTAGAGCAATAAGACAACTATAGGATATCAAGGGGATACAAATAGGAAACAAAGATGTCAAAGTTTCACTAGTCACAGATGATATGATAGTATACTTGAGTGCCAGCAAAATTCAACCAGAGAACTCCTTCAGCTGATAAACACCTTCAGCAAAGTGGCTGGATACAAAATTAACTCAAAAAAAAAAAAAAAAAAAAAAAACAATCAAAAGCCCTCCTATATACCAAAGACAGAAGGGATGAGAAAGAAATCAGGGAAACAAAACAACACCCTTAACAATAGCCAGATAACAAGAGTACCCTGATGTGACTAACCAAGCATGTAAAAGATCTGTTTGATCTCCTCCCAGGGAGACTCATGCATCACCCCTAGGCCCTTTCTCTTCTCCTAACTCCTCTGGGCCTATGGATTGTAGATTGCTTATTATTAACTTAACAGCTAATAACCATTTATAAGTGAATACATATCATATTTATTTTTCTGGTTCTGGGTTACCTCACTCAGGATGGTTTTTTCTAGTTCTATCCATTTGCCTGAAATTTTCATGATGTCTTCTTTTTTAAAATAGCTGAGTAATACTCCATTGCAGAAATGCACCACATGTTCTTTGTCCATTCTTCTGTTGAGAGATATCTAGGTTGTTTGCAGATTTTGGCTATTCTGAGTAAAGCCCCAATGAATATGGTTGAGTAAGTGTTCTTGTGGGAGGATGGAGAAGTCCTTTGGCATATGCGCAAAAGTGGAATAAGTTAGTTTTGCGGTAGATCAATTCCAAACTTCCTAAAGAGCCACCATAGTAGCAGTACTATTTCCATAGTAGCTGCATGAGTTTGAATCCCCAACATCAGTGCAGGAGTGTTCTGCTCACTCTGTGTCCTCACCAGCAAGAGTTGTCACTTACATTATTGATTTTAGCCATTCTGACAGGTGAGAGGTGAGTTTCCTTTATTGAGAATTCTGTTTAAATCTGTATCCCATTTTAAAATTTCATATCTAGTTTCTTGAGTTTTAGTCCTATTGGATATAAAGTTAGTAAAAATCTTTTCCCATTCTGGGAGATGATGCTTTGTCTTATTGATACTGTCCTTTGCATTACAGAAGCTTTTCAGTTGTATGAGGTCCCATGTATTAGTTGTTGATCTTAGTGCCTGTGCTATCAGTGTTCTAGTTAGAAAGTCTTCTCCTGTGCCAATACATTCAAGCCTATCCCCCACTTACTCATATTCTTCTATAAGATTCAGCATATCTGGTTTTATGTTGAAGTTTATTTTTTTTACTTTTTTTTATTAATTACACTTTATTCATTTTGTGTCCCCCCATAAAACCCTCCCTCTTCCTCTCCTAATCCCACCTTCCCTCCCCCTTCTTTACACATGCCCCTCCCCAAGTCCACTGATAGGGGAGGTCTTCTTTTCCTTCCTTCTGATCCTAGTCTATCAGATCTCATCAGGAGTGGCTGCATTGTCATATTCTGTGGCCTGGTAAGGCTGCTCCCCCCTCAGGAGGAGGTGATCAAAGAGCAGGCCAATCAGATTATGTCAGAGGCAGTCCCTCTTCCCATTACTATGGAACCCACTTAGACACTAAACTGCCATGGGCTACATCTGTGCAGAGGATCTAGGTTATCTCCATGCATGGTACTTGGTTGGAGTATGAGTCTCTGGAAAGACCCCTGTGTTCAAATTTTCTGGTTCTGTTGCTTTCCTTGTGGAGTTCCTGTCCTCTCCAGATCTTACTATTGATTTGACTTGTGGCCCATTTCACAAGAGAAAGCCCATGTCTGACACTGTTTGAGTAACCAGGAACTAGAGAATTGCTAGCCAGGAGACCTAGGGTCAAACCAAGAACTACTGGTTTAGAAAAAAAAATTATAAATAAAATGACTCCTAATGATGTTCTGCTATACTGATCGATCAGTGCTTTATCAAGTCATCATCAGAGATGTTTCCTCTGGAAGTAGATGGGAACAGATGCAAAGACTCACAGCCAGACATTACATGGAGATAGTGTGTAAAGGAAAGGTCTCCATCAAATCCCTCCCTTCAGAGTTCAGGGAATCCCTTGGAAGAGTAAGAGAAAAAATTGAAGAGTCAGAGGGGATGGAGGACACCAGGAGAAGAAAGCCCTCTCAATCAAATAAGCAAGGCACATATGCGATCACAGAGACTGAAGCAGCAAGCAAGGCCTATGTGGTTCTGGACCAGGTCCTCTTTGTATATATTATAACTATTAAGTTAATGTTTTATGGTACTCCTGAGTGTGAGAATGTGTAGGTTTCTGACTCTTGTGCCTGCTCTTAGGACCCTTCTCCTCCTGTTAGGTTGCCTTTTCCATCTTTGATGTGATGGTTTTTGTTTCATCTTATTATATTTTATTTTGCCATGTTTGGTTATTATGTCTTAGAAGCCTGTTCTTTGATAATGAGAGACAGGAAGGGAATGGATCCAGAGGAGAGGAGAAATGGGGAGGAATTGGGTGAAGTGGAAGGAGAGAAAATTATAATCAAGATGTATTGTATGAGAAAAGAATCTATTTCCAATAAACATAAAAAAAGGGGAAAGCCGAAAAAAAAAAAAAACATAGTGAAAATGGCCATCCTGCCAAAAGCAATCTACAGATTCAATGCAATTCCCATCAAAATACCAACACACTTCTTTATACACCTTGAAAGAGTAATTCTCAACTTCATATGGAAAAACAAAAACCCCAGATTTTCCAAAACAGTCCTGTACAACAACAGATCATCTGGAGGTCTCTTCATCCCTGATCTCAAGCTGTACTACAGAGAAATAGTAATTAAAACTGCATGGTACTGGCATAGAAACATTATGGTGGATCAATGGAATCGAACAGAAGACCAAGAAATAAATCCACACACCTACGGATACTTGATTTTTGTCAAAGAAGCCAAAATCATACAATGAAAAAAAAAAAAAGACAACAACTTCAACAAATGGTGCTGGTCTAACTGGATGTCAGCATGCAGAAAAATGCAATTAGATCCGTATTTATCATCCTGCACAATACTAAAGTCTAAGTGGATCAAATACCTCAATATAATATCAGACACACTACATCAGTTAGAAGAAAAGGGGGAAAGAGCCTTGAACTCATTGGCACAGGAGACAACTTCCTGAACAGAACACCAACAGCACAGGCTCTAAGAGCAACAATCAACAAATTGGACCTCATGAAACTGAGAAGCTTCTGTAAAGCAAAGGACACCGTTGTCAGAACAAAATGACAGCTGGGAAAGGATCTTCACCGTATATCTGACAGAGGGCTAATATCCAGAATATATAAAGTACTCAAGAAGTTAAAAATTAACAAATCGAGTAATCCAATTAAAAAAAGGAATACAGAGCTAAACAGAGAGTTCTTTGTAGAGGACTATAGAATGGAAGAGAAACACTTAAAGAAATGTTCAATATCCTTAGAGATCAGGGAGATGCAAATCAAAACGACGCAGAGATTTTGCCTTCCGCCCATCAGAATGGCTAAGATGAAAATCTCAAGTGACAATACATGCTGGAGAGGATGTGGAGAAAGGGGAACTTTCCTCCATTGCTTGTGGGAACGTACAATCAGTTTGTAAATCAATCTGGTGCTTTCTCAGACAATTAGGAATAGCGCTTCCTCAAGATCCAGCTATACCACTCCTATACATACATTCAAAAGAAGCTCAAGTACACAACAAGGACATGTATTCAACCCTGTTTGTAGCAGCTTTATTCGTAATAGCCAGAATCTGAAAAGAACCCGTATGTCCTTCAGTTGAGGAATGGATACAGAAATTGTGGTACATTTACACAATAGAATACTACTCAGCTATTTAAAAATATAAGAAAATTATGAAATTTGCAGGCAAATGGTGGGATCTAGAAAATATCATCCTAAGTGAGTTATCCCAGAAGCAAAAAGACACACAAGGTATATACTCACTTATAAGTGGATACTAGACCTATAATATAGGACAAATATACTAAAATCTGTACACCTAAAGAAGCTAAGCAAGAAGGAGAACCCTGGGTAAGATGATCAGTTCTCACTCAGGAAGGCAAACAGGATGGGCATTGGAAGAAGGAGAAAACAGGAAAAAGGACAGGAGCTTATCACAGAAGACTTCTGAAAGACTCTACCCATCAGTGTGTCAAAGCATATTCTGAGAGTCATAAACAATCTTTGGGCAGAGTGCAGGGAATCTTATGAAAGAAGGGGATGATAGTAAGTCCTAGAGGGGACAGGAGCTCCACAAGGAAAGTAACAGAACCAAAAAGTCTTGACACAGGGGTCTTTTGTGAGTCTGATACACCAACCAAGGTCTATTCATGGATATAACCTAGAACCCCTGATCAGATGTAGCCCATGGCAGCTCAGTATCCAAGTGGGTTTCCTGGTAATGGGAACAGGGACTATCTCTGACATGATTGCACTGGTGGGCTCTTTGACCACCCCCACCCAAGGGAGGAGCATCCATGCCAGGCCACAGAGGAGGACAATGCAGCCAGTCCTGATGAGACCTGATAAGCTAGGGTCAGATGGAAGGGGAGGAAGACCTGTCCTATCAGTGGACTTGGAGAGTGGCATGGGAAGATAGTTGAGGGAGGGAGGATGGGATTGGGAGGGAATGAGGAAGGGGGCGACAGCTGGGATACAAAATGAATACACTGTAATTAATATAAAAAAATTTAAAAAAGAATTACCACCATACATTCTTTTTCTGCCCTCAGAAAATCTCAATAAGCCTCTTAGCTGTCTTAAGCCCCACTGTCTTAGTATTTACTCTTTCTACAAGGATCTAGATGAAAGGTAATAAAGAGAAAGGCAGTGCTTCCATTTCCCAGTTCTGTGAAAAAAAAAATAGATGAACCCATTGATTGGAGATTTGCTCTAGGTTTCAAAATTACCTCTCATTAGGAAAACAAGAAAATTATATAAAGCATGTGCAGACAGTCAAAATAATCACAAACCGAATTCAAGGTGCTCCTGTATGTGATAAGCTGAGTCCTCTTGTCTGATGGCTAGCTCTTGCTGATCCTGACACTATTTAGGAACTGGATCTATGTGGCTATGTAGATAGTCACAGATCTCTCCAATTAGTGCTACTTCTTGCAAGACTACTTGTGATTACCATCGCATTCTAGTTTAAGGATTATTAAGTAATCAAATTGCTTTCTTTCTCACCTACCTGGATGCAGAAGTTTTCTGTGTTGGAATAAGAATTACTTTTAATTATATTTCTCTGTAACTGAAAAGAACAAATATTTGGCTATTAAACAGTGAATTTTTAAACAGTCCCTAGAATAAACATAAAATCACTGGGAAATTAAAATGTAGATCTAATTGAAGGATAATGAAAGATTGTGTGAAAGTGGCTAAGGAGATGCTTGGGGTAGAATTTGCAGCTGTTAATGTTTGTGATCTAAAATAAAAAGGACTGAAGTTAATGATCTAATTTGCAGCCCTTGGGATCTAGAACAATATAGAAAATTAATAACAACACAAGTATAGGGAAAGAAGTAATGAAATAGAAAATGAATTGGAGGAAGGAAATCAATTCAATCCTAGAATATTGGTACACAAGAAGCAGAGCCTAGAGTTGTCTCATTGTGAGTCTAGAAAGGCTAGTAAAAAAATAAGAAAATATGGTACTGGAATTATGAGTAAGAAGGGGACACTTTTAAGGTTCTGCAAATACTAAATCACAGAAATATAATATAGAGATTTTCTCTACAAATATAAAATCTTATAAAATATGGACAATTCTTAAAAACCCATGCTCAGCAGTACATGGCCAGCACAAAACAAACTCAATAGTAGTTTTGTTTTGTTTTGTTTTGTTTTGTTTTGTTTTGTTTTTTGTAGTTTTTGATTCACATTACTTTGTTTGCTTATATTTTGTCTCACTGATCTTTGGTTAGTATATTATGGTTTCTGATTTTGTATTTTTATGGATTTTGGTGTGTGTGTGTGTGTGTTTCTTGTGTTTTATCTTTCTTTTTATAAAATTTTTGTTGTTTGTTTTCTAAAAGAAAAAAAAGAAATGGTATATAGTTGGACAGGTGGAAAGGTCGGAAGAATCTAGGAGGAGTTGAGGGTGGGGAAACGTGATCAGAATATACTGTAAGAAAAAAGAACCTTAAATAAGAAAATAAAAACAACTACAGTTATCAAAAAATGACACAAAATAAATCAAACATACAAAATTTTGAATTGTTCTTTATACTTGCTTTTAAGAAAACAAGAAGATTAGGTCCTCAGGCTAAACCCCATTATTACTCCAGCAAAGGGCTCTTGACCAGAAAAAAAGAACCAGACATACTTTTCCTGCCGCTTTGCAGTTCTCAAATCCAACTGGAAAGCAGATGCTACTCACATAACAGTCTTCTAAGTACTCATATTTACACCCAAAGATTAGTGCTGATCTTAGCCTTCATCACAGGGGTTTCTTGTTGATTGGCCAGTGGTCAATGCAGCTATCCATAACTGGTCAAATGCTGAGAATAAATGATGATGGAGTGCTTAACCAAAAGTGGAACAGCTTTATTACCCTTTCCAGGGCTCAAAAAACATGCTAGAAGAGGTGGAGTAAAGAACATGAGAGCCAGAGGATAGGAAATGCACAAAAAACAAGAGTTCTTTTGGACATGACCTACCCATTACACTCATGAACTCATTTCTGTGATTATAGGAACAATACATGCATAACATTCCATCACCAGTGGGGCAGGGGACCATGAAGCTCAAACTCTCCTTGAGTGTTTAATGATGTTAAATGGTTTCTTGGTAAGGGCATGTCAGTTAATCAATGGCATAGCCACTGATAAGTTCTTCTCCACAATCCATTGAATAACAATCTGCATATAGATATAGAAAAAACTGTAATTAAACTCAGAAGATTGCACACAAAAAGAATACATGAAAAAAATGAAGAAGACCTATTAGAAAGAGAAGGATTTCAAGACAGATAAGAGAAAGACAGAGGGAAATAAGAGTGAAAAGCGCTATGCATTGTACACATGTATAAAACTATTCAGAACTTTAAAACAAACAAGCAAAAACAACAACAAAATAATTGTATTATTAACTGAAGAAAAAAGATTGAGAGCTCTTCACCCCATTTTTGTCTAAGCTCCCAAATCAGGAAGGGAGGGGGCTACAGCTGGGATACAACGTTAGTAAACTGTAATTAATTAAAAAAATAATAAAAAAATTTTAAATCCCATATCAGAAACAGATGAGTATTTCTGAACAAGAGTTTATAGTAGTGTAAAATTATAATAGAATTCTATATAGACACAAACACTTTTCATAACTATTATGAAATTTAGAGAGAATGTCTTGTGCATTGTATGGATGCATTACCTGTAAAAAAAAATAAATAAATAAACTATAGTCTATAGGAACGAGTAGAATAGAAGGTGGGACATCTGGCAGGCTGAAAGGATTCTGGGTGGGATAGAGCCAGGCATGGAGAGATTTACCTGGAAATGTGACAAATACAAATGATGGTACCTGAGCACAGGTAACCAGCCATGTGGCAGAATGTAGACAAGTAAAAGTGGGATATTTTAAGTTATGACTTAGTCAGAGTAGAGGCTAGCTACATTGCTTAGGTATTTGTAATACATTTTGAGTCTTTTGAGTCATTATGCTGGGAGCTTGGGGATGGGAAGAAAAACATGTAACCTAGGATCAATGGTGTACTAAAAATCAGGCTGGAATCTAGGGTTACAGCCTGAGAATTCTTGGGTGAAAGGCAGAAAAAGTTCTGGAATGCAGCTAGACATGGAGTCATATTCCAGCGTGGGGCTGCGAAAAATATGACCCCACTACAATGAAAGAAAAAAATAAAACAGAAAAAAAACAGCTTAGAGTAGAAT
Source organism: Meriones unguiculatus (assembly GCF_030254825.1). Lineage (NCBI taxonomy): Eukaryota > Metazoa > Chordata > Mammalia > Rodentia > Muridae > Meriones > Meriones unguiculatus. The sequence continues at coordinate 35,244,144 of NC_083367.1, read as the reverse complement.
TCATGTTCATCATATATTTTATTTTATAGGCAGAAGAGATCAGAACACCTATGTATGAAAAATATGACTTAAGGCTACACCTACAAGTCTATAAAGAAATTAAAATCTAAAAATACATTCATAGGAGAATTTAGTAAGCTTAATAAAAGCAAATCTGTTAGACTAAAATACACAATATATTTCTATCATAAATTAGAGGCCAAAGTAAACTGAGAACATGATCATAACTAAGACTCAACACTGAAATGTCAAATGTTTCCTAATATAAATTGTGAGAGGATTTGATAAAATCTGACAAGTTGAATGTAAGATACATGTGACAATACAAAAGATCTCAAGTCTCGAGAAGGTAAAGTAGTTCTGGGTATTCATGCTACCTAACTGAAAGAATTACTAATATTTAAAAACAAGGAGAAAGTGAGAAAAGCATAAAGCAAGAAAAGTAGATTAACATTCAAGAATCCTGGAATGTGTTTAATTCATAAGAAAAGTAAATTGTTTATGGAAATGTGATGATAATTTCCCTAGATGGTACTAGTACTGGAACTTGTACAGGGTACACAAAGGACCTCACTCTTACATGACAGGATAACTGAAAATGAACCTGTCACTATTCATAGACACAAATGCAAATTAAAGCGTGGTAGAAAAAGACACAATAATATTTTCATGGCCAAAACAGCAACATATTATTTCATCACATTACAAATAGGAACAACCATAAAAGAAAAATAAAACTAGACTGAATACAATTAAAAACTGCTGTCCACAAGATATATAATCAGGAACTAGAAACACAAAGACCGCAGGCAAATACTCACAAAATATGCTTTCATAAAGAGCTTGGTTCTTGAACAGATAAATCCTATAAGTCAATAATAATAAATAATTTAAAATAAGTAAAAACTCAAATGTACATTTCAAAAGGGATGGTACACAATGTTAATAATGACATGAAAATGTGCTCTGTGTCATTAAGGTAACCTGTGGTCAACCTCCAAAGAAACCACCTACACAAACGCTGATTTAGCTAAAATGAAAGAGAAACAACTTCAAGTGTGGACAGAATGTGAAACATGTAAAAGTCGCTGGACTGCTGGTGGGAAACAAGATACATGGTCACCGGAAGAATAGGGTTAGCAAATTTGTAAACATAATATAGACACATGCCAGGACATGCCCATTGTTCATTTCATTCTACAGTGTATGCTGAAACAATTTAAAACATACCCGTGCAATATTTTAAAGACTTATTGTGTCATTTTAAATAGTCACCATTTTAATCAGTTTTAATGACATGATTATGAGATATATGAGGTAAGCTAGAATGCACAAGCCTTCATTCAGAGCTAAATACCAACACCCAGCCATTACACAGGAACCAGTGTTCTCTACCTGGTCTAGACAAGAGTATTTTATAGGAACTAAAATCTCAATTTAAGGGTTCACAGCACAATGACTTTCCAAATACAGTAGTGCACATTCCTTAAAGTTCAGCTTATTACATTAATTTCCATTTTCTTAATTTTTATTATCTAAGAGGGAAAAAGTGAAGGAGATATTACATTACATTGGTAACATAAGTTGGCAATAAAATGATAATTTTATTTTCTTTCTTTTAATTTTAATTTTTATATCAATTACAGTTTATTCACTTTGTATCCCAGCTGTAGCCCCTTCCCTCATTCCTTCCCAACCCACCCTCCGTCCTTCATCTCCTCCCATTCCATTCCTCCTCTCTTCAAGTCCACTGACAGGGGAGGTCCTCCTCACCTTCCATCTGATCCTAGCCTATCAGGTCTCATCAGGACTGGCTGCACTGTCTTTCTCTGTGGCATGGAATGGCTGCTCCCCAATCCGGGGAGGGGGGTGATCAAAGAGCCACTCACTGAGTTCATGTCACATATAGACCATGTTCCCATTACTAGGGAACCCACTTGGAGACTGAGCTGCCATGGGCTACATTTGAGCAGGGATTCTAGGTTATATCCATGCATGGTCCTTGGTTGGAGTATCAGTCTCAGAAAAGACCCCTGTGCTAAGACTTTTTGGTTCTGTTACTCTCCTTGTGGAGCTCATGTCCACTCCAGGTCTTTCTATCTCCACCTTCTTTCATGAGATTCCCTGCACTCTGCCCAAAGTTTGGCTATGAGTCTCAGCATCTACTTTGATACCCTCTTGGGTAAAGTCTTTCAGAGGCCCTCTGCAGTAGGCTCCTGTCCTGTTTCCTGTTTTTTCCCTCTTCTAATGTCTGTCCTGTTTGCCTTTCTGAGTGAGGATTGATCATCTTACCCAGGGTCCTCCTTGCTTAGCTTCTTTAGGTGTACAGATTTTAGTATATTTATCCTATATTATATGTCTAATATGCACTTATAAGTGAGTATATACCTTGTGTGTCTTTCTGCTTCTGGGATACCTCACTCAGGATGATCTTTTCTAGTTCCCAACATTTGCCTGCAAATTTCACAATTTCCTTGTTTTTAATTGCTGAGTAATATTCCATTGTGTAATCTCTGTATCCATTCCTCAGTTGATGGACATCTGGGTTGTTTCCAGCTTCTGCCTATTATGAATAAAGCTGCTACGAACATGGCTGAGCAAATGTCCTTGTTGTGTACTTGAGCATCTTTTGGATATATGCCTGGGAATGGTATAGCTGGATCCTGAAGTAGTACTATTCCTAATTCTCTGAGAAAGCTCCAGATTGATTTCCAAAGTGGTTGTATAAGTTTATATTCCCACCAGCAATGGAAGAAAGTTCTCCTTTCTCCATATCCTCTCCAGCATGTATTGTCACTTGAGTGCTATTTTTTTTTTTATCTTAGCCATTGTGATAGGTGTAAGGTGAAATCTCAGTGTAGTTTTGATTCGCATTTCCCTGATGACTAAGGACATGGAACAATGGAAACCATTTATATTCATTTGTTTCAAGTGGTAATTATCTTACTAATATTACATTTCTTCTTACAATGAAAAGAAATAGTTATAATATAAAGAGATGCGTTGATGTTTTCCAGAATATTTTCTAGAATGTGAGTAGCTCTAAGCTAGGGAAATGTGGTACTTTGGTTAATTTTCCAGGCATGGGAGTGACACATAGCTGCACTAGGTCATGCTGGCTAGGTGGTCTCGGTTTCAGTAATTCACTCAGTGTCATTTGGATTAAGAAAGGGTCCATGTTTCTCCCCTCTTGTCCAAAAAAATCTCCTCAAAAGGGAACTATTTACAAGAGCTTCAGAGCTTCCCTCTGGAACTGTCAAATGAATTCAAGTATCTAATGGGGATGCACCTAATACTCAACGTTACAAGCTACATGCTTGAAGCAGAGAACCCACTGTCAACGAACAAAATTTTGGTTAAACTGCAAAATTAGCCATTTTCATTACTAATTCTATAGGAAAAAAATAAAGGGCAGAATTGAAGTGGATTAGTTTTCTCACCTACACCAGTTATCAAAAATCAACAGCAAGAAGGTTAACGTTTATCAAAGGACCAGCAGATATTTAAGTCCTGTAACATAACTGTCCTCATCAATTCTTTCTTTTTGAAGGAAGGTACTTACATAAATTTGGGGAATTGCCTGCGTTATCACTGACAGCAGCTGTAAAGGAATAAATTCTGGAGCAATTTGAAGGGTGAACTTCCCTGCTGGAATCCTGTCCTTGAAATGCATGAAAAAAAAATGGCCAATAAAGCAAGCAATAGCATCGTTAGAAGTGTCTTATGAAGAGGACATGGAATCAAATCAAACTATGGTTAGGTTCTCCCATCACCTATGTGTCACTGGATATGTACAAGGGTCAGCAGTACACGTAGCAGGCATGCCTCTGATACAGGTCACGGGGTTTGTAGCCGGTTTTGCTTTGTAAATGTGGCTCTTTTTTGTCTTATTTTTGTCTATTTACCTTGATTTTTATTTTTGTGTTGCTGTAAAAATATTTCGTTTCTTTTTTTTTTTTTATTTTGTTGTTTCTTGGTTTTTAGTTTCTGCTCTTGGTTTTCTTTCAAACAGAGAGAGATGATATACATATATTATATATGATATTTAAAAATCATACATTGTATGAAAAAATTAGCTTAAAAGAGTGAAAAAAAGAAACCAAAACCCTAATCTTCATTAGCTGCAGAGAATACACACATATTTAGCAAGGAGGCAGACATCTTCAAAACAGAAGTACTGCATTAGAAAGCAGAGCTGTACTCAGTAACATATTAAGAGCAGAAAATACTGAACTATAATAAGATCACAAAGAGAAGGACACCGTCTGCGAATATGTCAAAATGCTACATAAATATAAATTCCATTTTTACAGTCCATAAATTCATATACCACTGTGATACCAATCATCAAGAAAATGAGCAAATCACAAGGAAAAAAATAGCACAACACAATCTAACAATATTCACTACATGTTTTAAGACAAAGTATCAGGGAGGAAATAAAGTGGTTTTCAAAAACTGGGGAAAGTGAAAACTTCAATGAGTAAATGAATTTTCAGTATAAATGATGCTCAATAGTGTGTTTACTAAATGGTTGTGTCAGTTAGAGAAAACTAAATACGAAATACAGAAAAAAATCAAAGGAGTAGAGACCTTCAATTATATGTGTAGGTATCTGTGTTCATGTGTGCATTCATGTGTGTCTGCATGTGCAAAGTCACAGTATAAAATAACTAGTCATCGAAAATCAATTTGGAGAAATCATAATAAATATGAAAGCATTGAACCTTAGGATATAATTTTGTTTTGTAAATACCAAGAATGTTTCAAATCCTTAGAGACACGATTTCAGAGATTTTTGCTACCAAACCTTGCCACTAAAATTTTGTACAAGGAGTTTTAATCTTGACTAAATCTTATTTGCTGTTTTCAACCTCAAAGGAGTTAGAGGCACAATGTTCCTCATAAGAAAATTTGTACTGCCAGATGAAGTTAAACCTGCAAGAGAAACTTGATTGGAGATATTTGTAATGAGGTAGAGAGACTATACCAAACTCTGAACTCAACTTCACTGAGACAAACATCTGGGGGATTTGTGACCAGTGGTGTGAACAGAGGAACACATCCTAGTTGTCTTTACCAGAACTTGCTTTTATTTTCATGGCATATTGGAGCTGTACAGCTTGGAGCAAGGAACTCAGTGAGTTAGAACCCTATCCTTCCTATAGAAACTGGGAGATGGATTACATTCGTAACAGACTTAATACTTACAAATACTTGAAGAATACACACACACACAGAGATGTAAAATATTCTTTTAAAGTTTTCTGATTAGATGCTCTAAGAAAGTGAGCTTGGTGTTTACAGTCAAAAAGAGAAGCCTCTAAAGATTACTCCAGCTGGGAAAATGTTGACACTGTCTTGAGAAATCCTAGTGCTGGAGAGAAGACTAACATACAATGGGCTGAGGGGACAAATGTTAATCAGTGGCTTTTGACCAGAAAGACACCTTACCAAATCCAAATATGCTCCAAGCCAAAGGTCTAGAGTCTCTAAGAAAGTAAAGATGGCACAGTGCAGGCATCCTTAACTGAGTGTCCTGAGTACATTTTTAAAGCAGGGCTGTGTCACAGCAGAAAACATTTCAAAAATTAAATGTGCAGTCCACAGTAGAATCACACGTTCTTCAGATCTACCTGTAGGCTCGATCTTGCTCCTTACACTTGCTTTGCAAAGCTCTCCTGCCCTTCACTTAGGACCCCACTAGAATCTGTGCATTTGAATCCCTCGAGCTGAGATGTGGCTAATAACAAATGATTCCTTTCTGTTCTCCCTTTTTCTGCTTCTATAATAAACAACCTGACTTTGAGAATACTTTCCAAGGTTTGGTCATTAGATCAAAATTATGATCAGTGTAAATGATCTTTATAGAAATATGAAATTAGAAATTTGTTTTCTGCATTGATGGACAAGTGAACTTGGTGAACAGAAGGAGAAGCTAATGGAAATGAAAAGCCATTTGGCTGACACCTGGTCAGCACAGTACGTTTATTTTTGAATGACTATATCCATTTGTCCCAAAATCCAAACACCGATATACACTTGATAGTATTAAGGACAACTTGAGATGGTGCATTTTCAGCAATGCTTGGACATGATAGGAGATGCTCAACACACAACTATTACATGGAATGTAGAGTAATGATGCTAAGATATCATCAATGATTCTCAAATGATTCTCAAAACAGAATCATTTCCAGCTAGAAGATATGATACTTCAAATACTTAGTTTCACCACATTTCTTTCCAGTTGTTTCTATTTTTTGTAACATGGGTGAGACACCTTGGACAAAACATCCTGTCTGTCTTTCTGATCCTGTAGTTTGTAATTTGTGGTTTGGATCTCCTTTCTTTCTACCTATCAACATACTCAAATTTTCTGTATCTTTGACTCCCTTATTTTTTTGTTTTCTATCTACAAACTGTTACCTTGTTCATCTTCTTATTGGATGTGCAACACTCGGCAGCCTGGACCTCACCTGTGTCCCACCTGCTCTTTAATCCATTGCTTCAGATGTTTGGTCCCATTCTTCCAAATTGCCCTTTGAGAGTTCACCACTGACTTCCTGCTCTTGAAAGGCAGTGGCCTTTTCTTTAAACCTTATCTCTTTGAACTCTTGACATCTCAGCAAGTCAGCAGCTTTACTTTGTTAAAGTTCCAGTGAAAACAAAATGTTTTCTTATCTAAAGTGCTATCATTTGGAAGTGCTTAATTTCGCACTGCTATAGAAAAGCACGTGGCAAACATTATCTGCCTGCTGCTATCTAGTCCAGTGCTGCTGTCAGAATGCCACACAGATGAAATATTGCGGCTCTATAGATAGGGCAGAGCTTTGGGCCTGGTACCTGTTTCTCACCTGAGTATCTGTGTTCTCCTTAACTCCTTTGTATATCTTTTTTTAATTTATTTATTTTTATTAATTACAGTTTATTCACTTTGTATCCCCCCATTAGGCCCTCCCTCCTCCCCTCTCAGTCCCATCCTCCCTCCCCCTTCTTCATGCATGACCCTTCCCAAGTGCACTGATAGGGGAGGTCCTCCTCTCCTTCCTTCTGATCTTAGTCTATCAGATCACATCAGGAGTGGCTGTACTGTCATCTTCTGTGCCCTGGTAAGGCTGCTCCCCCCTCAGGAGGAGGTGATCAAAGAACAGGTCAATCAGATTATCTTAGTCCTTGGAGACTAAACACAGAAAAGGAAACAGTGGTTGTAGGAATTTGCACTCTGACCTCTCCTCACTTTTTGTGCATCATTGCACCACTCAACCACCTGAATTCGCTCCTCCAACTTGGTTATTTCCTTTCCTTTTAGCTTTCCTTACTGACCTATCTCCTTCCTCTTTTCTGAAGGCCATAGCATCAGTCAGTCCTCAGAACCTGCTACTCTCTGTGATGTCTCACCAATAGGAGTACTAAAACTTTTTATGGTCTAGCTTTAAATAAATTTTGTGGGTTTTTTTTCCCTAAACTTCAATTTTATAATGCCAAATGTTTGCTGGATGTACTTGCCAAACAAAACCAATTACCTTCTGCCATTAGCTGCACTGCTTTGTATTTGACCTAACAAGGACATTGAAAGATTAAAGAAATGACATACAAACAGGCATGTGGTGAAGCTGGGATTGGGTGAGCCATGCATTCTGATGGAGATGCATCAGTGGCCTGGAAACTCAACACATTTGTTAGGTACTAGTGAGCAAGAGGAAAAGCTTATTTTGAGGAAGGATGTAAGTCTATTGTATACAGCTGAAGAAGGCAGCGGGTTTATTATATACAGCTTAGTAAGGAGGTGGCAAGGAAGCTAATCTCAAGAGGAGGTCTCTGCAGCAGAGCAGTTTTAGGCTGCAATCATCTGAGAGAAAAAAAAAGTGTTGATTGATATTTCCTACATGCAATGGTTTCATCTAAAAGCCAATTGCTTATAACATCCATGCTTGGACCAAATGAACGCTTTGCAATTTTTCTGAGCCTGACCCAGGGAAGGCCTTGGATCGGAGAGACTGGGGTCAATGACATAGCTATGCTCATGTCAGTAAGACTCATTCACTCACGTATTCCTTGGCTCCTCACAACCTTCCTTACTAACGAGATGCTTCTTAAAATCTAGCCTATTTTATATTTCAAGCTTCACATTAATAAAACTATCATACTATCTATCCTCCTAAAGCTTTTGCATGTCTTTTCATATTCCCAAATTCATTGGTGAAACCACCATCTTCCCATTTCTAAAGATAAACCACATAGGTTTCCTATTATCCAACCTTCCCTTGACTCATTTATGTTGCTGCTTAAATCACTTATTCATCCTTAACCTTAATTCAGTTGTCTATCACCTCAAACTGAAATACAGAAAAAAAAGGTTTAAAAAAAAAACTTCCCTGAAAATCATCTTTTCCGCTACACTTTTCCTCCAATCTCAAAGTACTAGCTAGCACCCCTGGTACGAATGCATGAAGCCATCATCACATGTGAGCAAGTTGAAACTGGCCTATTTTACATCACTATCACTGTCACGTCCCATGTCCCATCACTACATATCTTCTGTCTCACGGATGGAACAAGACTTTGAACAAGTGCCCAAGAGCATACTTCAGGAGCCAAGACTTTCTCTAAAACAACTAGACCTTTTGCCACTTGTCCCCGGCCTCGCAGCCTGTGCATTTGCCACATGTGCTGTAGCTTCCTTAGCCCTGTGCCTTTGCACAGGCTATTCATCCACACAGAACACACTCTACCCTTGATGTCCATACAATATTCATTTTCAACATCATGTTAGTGAAAATGGCTCATCTCCTAAAGCACCCAACATGGACTCAACTCAGTGTGTGCTCATCAATGCATTAGATCCTCAGAATAATCTATCCAAATAGGCACTATGCATTCATTTTATCATGCTGATTTTCAAACTTTGGCATGGAAGCATTCATAGCTCACTAAGCATTGGCCGTGCTGAGATTCAAATACAGGGCTACTCATATCAAACGTACAATGACAAATGTTATATAAGCAGCATTTGCTTATCATCTTCTCAGTGAACCCCATCACTTTCCTGCGCACAAGTAATTCATGTATGATTTGATTTTCTCTTCTGTGGTCACAGATAACTTGTCTTCACTCTAAATCCTGGTATGACAATAAAAATAATAGCCCACAACACATTTGTTTGGAAACATCCAAATGGCTTTCACAGCATAAATTTTTTAAAGTAACAGTCTCTCATTCTTTTTTAAACTTTTATTAATTACACTTTATTCACTTTGTATCCCCCCCATAAACCCCTCCCTCCTCCCTTCCCAATCCCACCTTCCCTCTCCCTTCTTCATGCCTGCCGTTCTACAAGTCCACTGATAGGGGAAGTCTCCCTCTCCTTCCTTCTGATCTTAGTCTGTCAGATCTCATCAGGAGTGGCTGCACTGTCATCCTCTGTGGCCTGGTAAGGCTGCTCTCCCCTCAGAGGTAGGTTATCAAAGAGCAGGCCAATCAGTTCATGTCAGAGGCAGTCCCTCTTTCCATTACTACGGAAGCCACATGGACACTGAACTGCCATAGGCTACATGGCATGGTACTTGGATGGAGTATGAGACTCTGGAAAGACCTCTGTGCTCAAATTTTCTGGTTCTGTTGCTCTCCTTATAGAGTTCCTGTCCTCTCCAGATCTTACTATTTTCCACTTCTTTCCTAAGATTCCATGCACTCTGCCAAACAGTTGGCCATAAGTCTCAGCATCTGCTTTGATTGTCTGTAGGGCAGAGTCTTTCAGAGGTCCTCTGTGGCAGGTTCCTAACTTGTTTCCTGTTTTCTTCTTCTTCTGATGTCCATCCTCTTTGCATTTCTGGAGGGGGATTGAGCATTTTAGTCAGAGTCCTCCCTCTTGATTAGTTTCTTTAGATGCACAGATTTTAGTAGGTTTATCCTATATTATATGTTTATGAGAGTGAGTATGTGCCATGTGTGTCTTTCTGCTTCTGGGACAGCTCACTCAGGATGATCTTTACCAGTTCTCACCATTTACCTGCAAATTTCATGATTTCCTTGTTTTTCATTGCTGAGTAATATTCCATTGTGTAGATGTACCATAATTTCTGTATCCATTATTCAGTTGAGGGAAGTCTCTCATTCTTTAACAAAGGTGAAACTGGGCTATGAGGCAGTAAACAGAGAATGAATAATTATAGTTCCATGCTCACTTTGAAAAGAGTACTGTCTATTATGAGATAAGAGTATCTTCTATTATTTTATGTCTAAGTTATGGAAAACGCATGCCCTTCTAGAGGGGATTACATTGATATTCACTAAAATGGCCAACCGGGCTCCTCCCTGCCCATCTGCCACTCCAGGATACTCAGACACAATCTCAATCTTCTCAGAGCACCAGCCTTGCATTTCCATAGCTCTAACATCACCTGTGCTGTCACCTCAGGACAGTCTTGTCTACTGTAATCAAAGGCAGGGTGGGATTGCTTCTTTTCCTGAGTCCTGGCTTATGCATGCCTACTCTTTGATCAACACACCATATTCTATTTCTTGAAGAGTAGGACAAAAACTGTAAAGCTTTACCCATTCTAATAGAATCTCCAAATATTTTTACATCACTTTCAATATTGTAAAAAAGGATCCTTGCTTTGAACATCTCCTCTGTAATCAATATTCTTAATCAAGTCACATAAATTATCTAATACAAGATTCTTAAAATTTTTATAAGGAAGCACAGAGTCAAAGGAGTCTTTTTCGTCAGCTGACATGATGATTTAGCTCCAAATGTTTCTGGTATGTTTCTGAGCTGCACTGATCCCTGGGGACTCATGATAACGCATACACAGATGCTTTTGAAAGAACCTATTTGGGAACAGACTCTTCAGTCACCCACAATCAAAACACTAATGTCTTTTAACTTTGGTTATTTGTTCATACTTATACCATATTTGAGTTTTTGTTGTTGTTGTCTTCCTTGCTTCATTATTCTCTTCTGCAATTTGTTCATTTCCCCTTAAATGATATTCATATGTTGGCATTATTTTATCTGTATTTGTTTTTGTGGTGTCTTTCTCATAGGCAAAACTTCTTCCACCAAGTGTATCAACCCAAACTCAACCCTGTAACCTATCTGGTAGAGAAAATGCAGGACATTGACGAGGTGTTCTCTGACTTCCACAGGTGTGTGGATGTATGCTCACCCTCACACACACATCTTACACACACAAACACAAACCGACAGTAAATGACTTTATATATTTTGAGAAGTGAAAACTTGGATAAAGATATTCTGACAATATTTGGAATAGCGTTTGGTACATAAGCTATCAGACAACTCAACCTGACAGATAAAAGTAGACGGTACATGAACCCTCTGCACTGTCATTGAAACCACACTTCCTTCTTGCATTCTTTCTTAGATCCTTTTAAAGGGCGAATTTGGATCTTCTATTTTAACCTCAATGATTCTTATAACCTGAATACATATGAATAATCTTCAGATTTTGAGGTATCAGAAGGAAAACTTTTCCGTGGTCATGTGATGCCAAGTCACAGTGGTTAACTAACAGAAGATGGTGTTGAGATAAAAATCACCTTGTTTCTCTCCATCATGGAATCAATTAAAATTGGTCCATTAAATTTTTTTTATGGAATTATTAGAAAATTCCTCTGTGGAAACCCCAAGACTCTGGGAATTTTCTTTAAGAAAGAAAGATTGAAAGCATAACAAATCATCATGCTTCATTTTGCTAATTGGAAAAATAGTTTATATATGAGCAATGGAGATGGCTCAGTCGGGAAAGCACTTATAAATATATGGAACTTAGTCTGAAGCACAGAATCCACATTGTAAAATAAATTCTGTGTAGTGTCTTAAACTTGTAATGGTGGTGTTGGAGAGGCAGAAACAGGCAGATCCCTGGGATACTATGCCCAGATGGCCTTATCCTTATACTTGCCTATCCAGAAGTTTCTAGGTCAAAGAAAAACTTTATCTCAATGAGGTGAACAACACCTGAGAATAGGCGGACCTTTTTGTTCCTTTCACACTCAAGTGTACTCACATACATACATACACATATTGCCTCAACAAACGCACATGTGAATATACATGCACATGCATACACACACATACAGCTTTGCCCATATGAAATATTTAAGGAATATGCCACATAATCCAATATATAAAATGGTTTTATAAAAATCAATGTCCTGCTTTCTCGATGGCTGTGAAGAAAAAAAAAAAATTGCCCTGAATTTCTCTGAAATTCTTTGAATTTAGCCTGAAAGTGTGGCCCTTAAGTTCCTCAATTCCAAATCCTCATGGCTGTAAGCACTGACCAGATAAAATTTGTTTGGAATAGTAACATCACAAAAAAGGATACACTATCTAGTGAATAAAGTACACATTAGGAGATCCAAGATGGCAGCGACCAGTGTGCACCATATTTGAGGGGCTGATATGATCAGAGATCAGAGATTCCCAAACCAGTGAGTGGACAAGTGGATAGATCCAGAGCATCGACTTTGGTGCTTCTAGACTTGAGGGGACATCCTGGGAGTTGACATTAATGGGATCCAGCCCCCTCTCTCCCTGTGGCCATCTCCAGAGTCCAGGAATAGTGAATTTTGGGCTCCTTGTTCTATCTGCATACTGTCTTGAGTGTGGACCTCCATATTGAGGTACCCTCTGCTCTAGCAGCCAGATATCAGATCCTTCCTGCTCCCCTGAGGACTTTAATCCCACTCAGGATTAAAGCTTTGGAGAGATCAGGGATACAAGGCACATTCCTAAACATAGTAAAGGCAATATACAGCAAGCTTATAGCCAACATCAAAATAAACAGAGAGAAATTTAAATCAATTCCACTGAAAATGGGGAGAAGAAAAGGCTGCCCACCCTCTCCATATCTCTTCAATATAGTACTGAAAGTCCTAGCCAGAGCAATAAAGACAACTAAAGGAGATCAAGTGGATACAAATCTTAAAGGAAGAAGTAAAAGCATCACTATTCACAGATGATATGACAGTATACATGAGTGACCCCAAAAATTCTATGAAGAAACTCCTACAGCTGATAAGCAGTTTTAGCAAAGTGGTTGGATACAAAATTAACTCAAAAAAAAATCAGTAGTCCTCTTATATACAGAAAACAAATGGGCTGAGGAAGAAATTAGGGAAACAACACCCTTGTCAATACCCACAAAAACAGATATAGTATCTTGGAGTGACTGTAACCACGCAAGTGAAAGACTTGTATGAAAAAAACTTCAGGTCTCTGAAGAAAAAAATTAAAGAAAATATCAGAAGACATAAAGACCTCCCATGATCATGGATCAGGAGGATTAACATAGTAAAAACAGCCATCCTACCAAAAACAATCTACAGATTAAATGCAATTCCCATCAAAATACCAACACAATTCTTTACAGACCATGAAAGAATAATTCTCAACTTCACATGAAAAAATAGAAACCTAGAGTAGCTAAAACAATCCTGTACAATAAAAGATATTCTAGAGATATCTTCATCCCTGATCTCAAGCTGTACTGTAGAGCAACAATAATAAAAACTGTATTGTACTAGATCAGAAACAAACAGGAATGGAATTGAATATCAAGAAATAAACCCATACATCTACAGACAGTTGATTTTTGACAAAGGAGCCAATGGAAAAAAGATAGCACCTTCGACAAATAGTGCTGGTCTAGTCTACATGTAGAAAATGCAAATAGATCAATATTTATCACCCTACACTAACCTAAGGTCCAAAAACCTCAACACAAAACCAAACATATTACATCTGTTGGAAGGAAAAGTGGGGAAAAGCACCCTCCCTCACCCCTCTCCTCCCATGTCCCTCTCCAAGTCCACTGATAGGGGAGGCCCCCTCCCCTTCCATCTGACCCTAGTCTATCAGGTCTCATCAGGACTGACTGCATGATCTTCCTCTGTGGCCTGGTAAGGTTGCTCCCCCCCAGGGACCAAAAAGCCAGCCACTGAGTTCATGTCAGAGATAGTCCCTGTTCCCCTTACTAGGGAAAACCCACTTGGATATTGTGATACCATGGGCTATATCTGTGCCGGGGATCTAGGTTATCTCCAGGCATGGTCCTTTTTGGAATATCAATCTCAGAAAAGACTCCTGGGCCCAAATATTTTGGTTCTTTTGCTCTCTTTGTGGAACTCCTGTCCCTTCCAGGTCTTACTATCTCTCCCTTCTTTCATAAGATTCCCTGCACTCTGCCCAAAGTCTGGCTATGAGCCTCAGCATCTGCTTTGACAGCCTGCAGGGTAGAGTCTTTCAGATGCCCTCTGTGGTAGGCTCCTGTCTTGTTCCTTGTTTTCTCCCTCTTCCAATGTCTGTCCCATTTGCCTATCTGAGTGAGGATTGATCATCTTATCCAGGGTCCTCCTTCTTACCTAGCTTCTTTAGGTATACAAATTATAGCATGTTTATCCTATATTATATGTCTAATACCCACTTTTAATTGAGTATATTCAGAGGGAATGTGAGAGGGGGCTATAGCTGGGATGCAAAGTAAATAACCTGTAATTAATATAAAAAATAAAAATAATAAAAATTTATTCAAAGGAAAGAATGAATCTCAGAAAAGAATAATATTGAAAGAAGCATTCATCACAATTAAATATTACTAAAAAGTTACAGAGGTAGACAACATGTCATTTTTACTGTTTTGAGACAAGCTCTCTCTATAAAATATTGTTTTTCCTGGAACTCATGTGTTGGCCTTGAACTCATTGCCTCTTTCTCCCAGGTGCTGGTATTGAAGGTGTGCTCCATCGTGCCTGCTACCTTCTTTTAAACCTAATTTATTAAAGTTAGCATCAAAAAATGAGTTTAGTTACACTTTCATACATGTATACTGTCCTTTGTTAATATTTAATCTCTGTTATTTCCTCTTATCTCCACTCTTCCCACCGCCTCCACCTCAATAAACTGTTTCCTCTCTGATTTCAGAAAAAAAAAAAAAGTGGGGAAAAGCCTTGATTTTGTTGGCACCGGAGATAACTTCCTGAACAGAACACCAACAGCTCAGGCTCTAAGATCCAAAATTAATAAACGGGACCTCATGAAACTGTAAAGCAAAGGACACTGTCAACAGAGCAAAAAGACAGCCTACATACTCTGATCTTCACCAACCCTACATCTGACAGAGGGTTAATATCCCAAATATATAAAGAACTCAAGAAATTAAATACCAACAAAGAAAATAATCCAATTTTTAAAAAATGAGGTACAGAGGTAAACAGAGAATTCTCAACAAAGGAATATCGAATGGCAGAAAAACACTTAAAGGAATGTTCAACATTCTTAATGGCAAATCAAAATGGCCCTGAGATTCCACCTTATATCCATCAGAATAGCTAAGATCAAAAACTCAAGTGACAACACATGCTGGAGAGGTTGTAGAGAAAGTGGAACCCTCCTCCATTGTTGGTGGGAATGTAAACTTGTACAACCACATTGGAAATCAACTGGGTGTTTTCTCAGAAAATTAGGAATAGTGCTACCTCAAGATCCAGATATACTACTCCTGGGAATATAGCCAAAAGATGTTCAACCTTACATTTACTCAAATATGTTGATATATGGCAGCTTTATTCCTAGTAGCCAGAATCTGGAAACAACCCAGATGTCCTTCAGCTGAAGAATGGATACAGAAATTGTGGTACATTTACACAATGAAATACTACCCAGTTATTAAAAACAAGGAAATAATGAAATCTGTAGACAAATAGATGGAACTAGAAAAGATCACCCTGAATAAGGTAACCTAGAAGCAGAAAGACATCCATGCTATATACTCACTCATAAGCACATATTAGTCATATAATATAGGGTAAACATACTAAAATCTATAATCCTTAGAAGAAGCTAAAGAACAAGGAAGACCCTTGGGAAGACGCTTAATCCTCATTTGGAGGGGCAAACAGGGTAGACACTGGAAGCAACCGAAAAAAGGGACAGGAGGGAGCTTACCACAGATTTCCTCTGAAAGACTCCAGCAGCAGGGGATGAAAGTAAATGCAGAAACACTTAGCCCAGTTGCTCAGATGTAGCCCATGGCAGCTCAGTCTCCAAGTGAGTACCCTAATAAGGGGAGCAGGGGCAGTCTCTGACGTGAAATTGGTTGCCTGCTCTTTGATCACTTCCACCTGATGGGGTGGCACTATCAAGCCACAGAGGAAGAGGATCCAGGCAGTCCTGATGAGACGCCATAGGCTAAGGTCAGATAGTAGGAGAGGAGGACTTCCCTTTTCAGTGCACTAGGAAAGGGAAATAGGGGAGAGAGGAAGGGAAGGAGACCAACTGTGAGGAGATAAGGATGGAGGCTACAGCTGGATGCAAAGTGAATAAGTTGTCAAAAATAATGAAATAATAATAAAAGAATGATAAAAATAAACATTAAATAAAATGATTATTAGCATCACGACTCATACAAATCTTAGAATTTTAATGTGAGAATAATTTGGAATATAGATAGTTAAATAAAATAGAGTTAAATAAGAGAGAATCCACATGATCAGACATCCTCTGCTGGTCCCTTGAAGATATTATGGGTGCATACATGAAGCATTATTGGGACTTTGTCATTTCAGTTAATGCAGTTACTATAGTACTGATTGGAAAACCAAGCCCTCACAGGATATTTGTCTTGTTATTTTGTGGGGCTTTGGGTTATCTTTCTTTTAAAGAATATGAAATATGTGACACTAATTAGATTTGGATGTGAGACTGAGAGCACATTCATCTGACAATATTTATGGCGTATGGAAATGTGCTCTTCGTCTGAAAACTGTACGGAAGCTTGTCAGGCACTCACTCCTGTTGTTTAGAGCTAGCTTAACGCATTCGGAAAAGGCTTTAATGGCCAGCCTGAGCAGACCAAGAACACACGGAAGTTAAGCATGAGTGGAGATCAGAGTCGTAATTCAGCTCCAGCATGTCACAAAGACATTGTGACATTGTGAGTAATATATTCGTCATAATAAACTGGGGGAAATTTTTTTTTCATCAGTTAAATACCACACACTCATTTAATCTTCATTGACCCTCCTTTATCTCCCTGATATTGTTCCCATTAAGAGCCACCCATAGGGGTGTCTGGGCAAATAGTCCAATCTGTCTTCTTATGGCAAATGTTAAATTAAGTCTTCAGATGGCAACTTAGTTTCCTATTTTTACCGTTTGCTCAGTTAAGCAAATCACTAAGTTCAATTTTATATCTCAGGTCAGACCGTATTTTCTTAATGCAAGATATATTTCTTAGGTCACAGAAATGATAAAAATAAACAAGTCTATAATCTAAAGGACTGTTAGTATTGATCAGGAAACCCTTTGTTTGAATTTTAAACATAGAAGAGAAATAAAAAAAATGTCCATTCTTTGAGCTTCATAAATTATTATGAAAGGGTTGTGTTTCTCACCTCGTCCTTTTGATTCATAGTTCTGCTCACCCATAAGCCATTTTGTCATCCTGTACCATCACACATTTTAAGGTCTTTTGTCTTTCATATGGCCAGTAAAAATTTCAAGTAAAATTCTGACTATACACATTTTGCTTCATATAAACAAAGTTTAAGTAATAACATGTTTTAAATTAGTGATTTTCTATGTGAAATTCTAAAACTGCATTTTGGATACAATTTCTTTTGCAGTCTGTGAAATGCCGCTCTGGAATGGAAATCTAACCATTTGCAACATCGTTAATTAGAGCTTGATAGTAACTCTCCTTTCTCTCTAAACACTTTTGTTAATGTACTTAATGATTCCAACTATTGAGTTAAATTAATGTTTAGATTCACTGCAGAAAGTTATGAACACAATGAAATTCCATGTTCATGATAGACATACAGGCTTTTCAAGCTGAAAAAGTGTCAAGGTTCAGTACCAGCTGCCCAGCCCAGGAAAAGATGATAGTTTGCGGTTCACTCATGAGTGGTTTAATGCAAACAATGCTTTTACTGATGCCTGTTTTCAAAATATTTCTACTGGGAATTTATTGTTATGATACTAATTTACTGTTAACAAACTACTAATAACTATCAACATATCAGGAAGAGTTAGGTGCCATTAACAGAGGTTTCTAAACTCAATGTGAAATCACACATCTTTTCAGAGAACAGTAAGGGCAATTTTTGAGCCTCTTTATTAACAAACAATACCCAGTAATGATGAGCCAAGGAGAGTGCTGGCAGACAAGAAGTATGCAAGCCGGATCTGGGAAGCTAGTAAGACAAAGTTCACTTGTGCACTGATTGCAAGATTTGAAAGCATACATTTTTCTTCACTACCTTCAATCTTTTATTACCGTAACAAAATACCAGAGAATAAATAATGTACAATAAATATCTCTTTGCCTTTCGTATAGTGTCTAAAAGCCCAAATAGCATAATGGTCAGTTGCACCACAACATATCTGAGAAGATCAAGAGGGACCAGGCCAATATAGACAGGACTGGGCCTATGGTACAGTCTCTCTTTTAAAATGATTTGCTCTTGATAAATAACTTTGTCTGCAAGAATTGCATTAATTCCTTCCAAGGGTGATTCCCCCATGAGCTAATTACCTTCTAAGCTTTGCACCTCTTACAAATCTACATCTTCTCCATCACGTCCCTCAGGGTTTGAGCTGCAGCCCACAAACCATTAGGGAGCAATCTACATGCAAATCACAGCAGTGCAGTGTTAGCCGTCTTGTTTTCCTTTCAGCTTCCGGTTAAACAACTATTCGTCTAATAATTTCAAATAAACAACGCTTACTCTTCACTAAGTTTAGAGCTAAATAATAATCTATGAAGAACAAAGAGAACATTGAAGATACACTGAATGGAGTATGGTGGGAACACACCTGTACTGTTATACTGGGAGGGGAGGCAGGAGGGTTGCTGCAAGATTGAGGACAAGACTGGGACAGCTAGACAGAGAGGCACTGTCTCAGAGCAAAGTACAACTAAATAAAGCAGGAATTTCTGGGTAAGATGATGGTCTAGAAGCTGACATTGTGTGAGCTGATAAAAGGCAAAAAGTTAGTACAAGGAAGAAAGAGTTTCTGGGGTTGAGAGGCACAGGCAGAACAACTGAAAAGTGCCCGGGAAACAAAGGCAATAAGTGGAAATTACCTAAGCTGTATAGTCTCAGCCTCATTCCTTGGAATGGGAAAGACAAGTAGAACAACCAGAGCAATTAGTTGAACAGAAATCACCTAAGAGGTACAGAGTCATGGGAAAGACAAGCAGGACACTTGCCCCCAAGGAAAGCCTGGTGGCCCTGCTGCAAAGGGACT
Source organism: Meriones unguiculatus (assembly GCF_030254825.1). Taxonomy (NCBI): domain Eukaryota; kingdom Metazoa; phylum Chordata; class Mammalia; order Rodentia; family Muridae; genus Meriones; species Meriones unguiculatus. The sequence goes on along the minus strand of NC_083367.1, from coordinate 35,224,859 downwards.
ATCAGTCTTACCAACCAGATGATCACAATGATCCCAGAAACCTCAAGTCCATTTGTAAGTTTCAGTGGACAGGTCAGTAGTGAAAAGAAATCCCATATTGTCCCTCTGGGTGACTGCCAAGGCAGTGGTGATGACCACATGGTGATGTTGTCTAGGTTGTAGGAACAGATTATCTTTCTCCACTGACTTAAAAGAATAAAAGACAAGAAACAAGTTTCATGGCTTGAGCACAGTTTATCAAAATAAGAGGGGTGGGAGAGAGAGAGAGAAAATAAAACTTTCATAGTGGAGTGAGGATGAGGAATGGATGATTCTGAGTTTGTCTGGCAAAGCCCATATATTTGTGGATGGGCTAAATTCCCCATGTCCCTCAAAACTGGCTGATTTGGACAATTGTAGGGGATTGGATAACTTAGACAAGGAAAGGGAAGTTAGCTGGGTTTTGTCACAAGAGTTTATCATCTCCTCCATCAGAAAATCCCCCAGAACCTGTACCTCTGGTGGGAAAAAAGCCCACCATTTTGTCTTGGGGAGGGAGAAGAGTCAGGAAGTTGGCCATCTTAAATTAAAAGTGAATAATCTGCCTATACTTTCTTTCCCTGTCTGCCTCCTAGGCCATGGATATATGACTCTTCTCTCACTAGTCCTACTCTGTCTTGAAAGTGGAAGATCAACAAGCCAGAGATTTGAAGAACCAGAATTTAACCTGAGAGTCTCAGAGTGAGAGAAGACCGGGAGGCAGCTTTGGAGATTAGGTGGGTTAGACACTGATGTGTTGTAATGTGCATACATCTAGAGGCTCATCTCAGGCAGTGTGATGCAAAACCCTGCCCCAGACAACTAGAAGCACCCTCATCGACTGAGAATAACATTGGAGTTTGAAGTTGGATAGCTCTGAGCCTCAGGTCAACAGCTGGAACCAACCTTTCTTGGTCTACTCCTGGAAATCTCAGATACTCTGAAGTGTACCTGTCCAATAAGGTGCTTAATGCACAGGAGACCTTCTAAGAACAAAGAAAGGCCCTTCACCTGCACAGAACATGCTCTTGTGGATGTTTCCCAGTTTCCCAGTGCAGGTGGCACTGCCTCCCAACTAGAATATTAGGCATCTCAGAGATTAGGATCTGTGGAGGGAGAGACTCTAGGAGGGAATGTTATATATGCATGGTAGTCATTTCCATCCTACGTAAAGGACACCTATTTCCTAAAGGCATTCACTCATCCATCCCCATCCACATGGGTGAGAATGTGGCCCCTGGAAATTAAATTTGTCCCACCTATCTAAGGACAGATACTTCTTTTCTGCCTCACTTCTCTTTAAGAAGCTTCAGAAATGTAAAACCAATAAAAACCAAAGGAGAGATAAGTCCACAGGTCCACCTGCCTTCCCGACTCCTGTACATCACTAAAGGCTCTCCAAAGCCATGAGAACCTAGAGAGAGGCTGCTCCAAAACCTCATTTCCTTCTTTTTTCTTTTCTCCTCTTTCTTTTGTCCTCTTCCCTACCTGTTCTACTCTCCCTCATCTTTTTCCTCCTCTACCATTGTACTTGTAGTCATTTATTTTTATTGCACTTTAACAGTTTTAAACTTTTAAAGATTTAAAGAAACAGGAGCTCATGCAGCCCAGGCTAGCCTCAAACTTTCTCTGTAGCTGGGAATGGCTTTAAGTTCCTTATCCTCCACCTAGAACTCATTATTGCTGGGGTTACAGGTGTGTGCCACTGTGCCTGGTTTTCTGTATATAAAGGAACAGATTGTCATATATATTCTGTCTTTCATACATTCGTCTAGTTTTGTTTAAGAATATCTTTGTTATTGGGAACTCTATTTCATTCACCTTTTCTTTTTATTTTTTCCTTTCTGTTTTTCCTTGGGCTTCCCCTTTTTTGTTCACTTTTGTATTTTTTTTTTTGTATTTTTAGCAGCATTTTATTTTACCTTAGAGTTTTCTAATATAATATTTTTAGTTTCAATCTTACAATCATCTAGTTTTAGGTTTGAAGTGCCCATGACTGATTTATTTTTTACTTTTTCTGATCTTTTATTTTTTCTTAATTATTTCTTTTTTGTTTCCATCCATTTTTCGCAACTCTTGCCTGGTTTTCTCCTTTTCCTAACCCCTTTCTTTATCTCATCTCTTTACTCTTTTCATATTTACCCTAAATAAGTTTAATTTTTATGCCACTTTATGTATTAGTTTTACATTTTGTTTTATTGTCATTGGTGATATTTTAGTGGAATTTTAGACTGGCAAAATTAATATGGTAAAAATGGTCACATTTCCAAAAGTGACCACCAGATTCAATCATTTCAATTCAATTGATCACCATCAAATTCCAGCAAAATTCCTTACAGAATATGAACATAGACCTTAAAATGTATCCGAAGGTATAAAACACCCTGCATAGGACAACCAAGCCTAAGAGGAAGGAACAATACTGAATACATTACAATGCCTGCTCTCAAATGACACAGTAACAAACTAGCCTAACGGGCTCACTAACAAGCATGTAAACTAATGGAGCAGAACAGAGGACCCAGAAATCAATTCATGCATCTATAGTCTCATATTTTTTTTTAATTTTAATTTTTATATTAATTAGAGTTTATTTAGTTTGTATTCCAGTGTACCTTCTTCCCTCATTCCTGCCCAATACCATTCTCCCTCCATCATCTCCTCCCATGCCCCTCGTCAAGTCCACTTATAGAGGAGGTCCTCCTCCCCTTCCATCTAACCCTAGCTTATAAGGTCTCCTTATAAGGACTGGGTGCAATGTCCTCCTCTGCGGCCTGGCAAGGCAGCTCCTCCCTTGGGAGGGGGTGTCAAAGAGCCTGCCAGTGAGTTCATGTCAGAGATAGCCCCTGTTCCTGTTACCAGGAAACTTACTTAAATACTGAGCTGCCATGGGCTACATCTGAGCAGGGATTCTAGGTTATCTCCATGAATGGACCTTGGTTGGAGTATCAGTCTCAAAAAAGACCCCTGTGCCCAGATATTTTGGTTCTGTTGCTCTCCTTGTGGAGCTCCTGTCCCCTCCAGGTCTTTCTATCTCTACCTTCTTTCATAAGATTCCCTGCACTCTGCCCAAAGTTTGGTTATGAGTCTTAGTATCTGCTTTGACACACTGCTGGGTAGAGTCTTTCAGAGGCCTTCTGTGGTAGGTTGCTGTCCTGTTTCCTGTTTTCTCCTTTTTCCAATATCCATCCTGTTTGCCTTTCTGAGCGGGGATTGATCATCTTACCCAGGGTCCTCCTTCTTCCTTAGCTTCTTTAGGTGTACATATTTTAGTATATTTATCCTATGTTATATGTCTAGTATCCACTTATGAGTGAGTATATACCTTGTGTGTCTTTCTGCTTCTGGGATACCTCACTCAGGGTGATCTTTTCCAGTTCCCATCATTTACCTGGAAATTTCATTATTTCCTGGCTTTTTAATGCTGAGTAGTATTCCATTTTGTGAAAGTACCACAATTTCGTATCCATTCCTCCGTTGAGAGACATGTGGGTTGTTTCCAGATTCTGGCTATTATGAATAAAGCTGCTACAAACATGGTTGAACAAATGTCCTTGTTGTGTACGCAACCATCTTTTGGATATATGCCTAGGAGTAGTATAACTAGATCTTGAGGAAGTGCTATTCCTAGTTGTCTCAGAAAGCACCAGATTGATTTCCAAACTGGTTGTACAAGTTTACATTCCCACCAGCAGTGGAGGAGGGTTCCCCTTTCTCCACAACCTCTCCAGGATGTATTTTCACTTGAGTTTTTTATCTTAGCCATTCTGATGGGTGTAAGGTGAAGTCTCATGGTCATTTTGATTTGCATCTCCCTGATAACTACAGACATTTAGCATTTCTTTAAGTGTTTCTCTGCTATTCTATATTCCTCTACAGAGAATTATCTGTTTAGCTCTGTATCCCATTTTTTAATTGGATTATTTTATTTCTTGCTTTTTATCTTCTTTAGTTCTTTATATATTCTGGATATTAGTCCTTTGTCAGATATACAGTTGGTGAAGATTATTTCCCAGTCTGTAGCTGGTCATTTTGTTCTGACGACAGTGTCCTTTGCTTTACAGAAGCTTATCAGTTTCATGAGGTCCCATTTATTGATTGTTGATCTTAGAGCCTGTGCTGTTGGTGTTCTCTTCAGGAAGTTCTCTCCTGTGCCAATAGGTTCTAAGCTCTTCCCCACTTTTTCTTCAAACAGATTTAGTGTGTCTGGTTTTACATTGAGATCTTTGATCCACTTGGAATTTAGTATTGTGCAGTGTGATAAATATGGATCTATTTGCTGTTTTCTTCATGTGGACATCCAGTTAGACCAGCAGCATTTGTTGAAGTTGCTATTTTTTCCGTTGTATGGTTTTGGCATCTTTATCAAATATCAAGGGTCCATCGGTGGTGTGGATTTATTTCTGATCTTCTGTTCAATTCCATTGATCCACAAATCTGTTTCTATGCCAATACCATATAGTTTTTATTACTATTGCTCTGTAATACAGCTTGAGATCAGGGATAGAGAGACCTTCAGACGATCTGTTGTTTTACAGGATCATTTTGGAAATTCTGGGTTTTTTGTTTTCCATATGAAGTTGAGAATTTTTCTTTCAAGGTCTGTAAAGAATTGAGTTGGTATTTTGATGGGAATTGTGTTGAATCTATAGATTGTTTTTGGCAGGATGGCCATTTTCAGTATGTTAATCCTACCTATCCATGAGCACAGGAGATCTTTCCATCTTCTGATATCTTCTTCAATTTCTTTCTTCAGAGATTTGAAACTTTTTCTTTTCTTTTTTTCTTTTTCATCTAAAAGCTATAAATTTTCAGATGTTGGCCAGCTGACACATTTCTTGCTCTGTACTCACTTTATCCAAGTCCCTCTAGCCAGGAGCTGGCTCCTTTCTCCCACCCTCACTAGCTTTGTAGATTTCCCAAATGCAATTCGTAGGACAGAAAATCCTTCTGTGCCACAAACGGGAACCTCACCATTTCCCAACAGCTCAGTGCTAAAATCGCTCATTTCCAATCTTTTGTGCACATGGGGGAATGCAGTTTTCCTTCCTTTATAACACTTTCTTCAGATGATGACTTTTTTCTCATCTCTCAAAAAAATCCAAGATGCCACACACGAGTAAAAGATTGCTAGGGAACTTGGAGGCTGGCATGCTTAATTCATAGAAAATGAAATAAATTTTAAATGTTTTCATGAGCAGTGCAGTCATAATTGCTGGTCAGTTTATAGGTCTTTCACTTGCTTGGTTTGAGTCACACCAAGGTACTTTATGTTATTAGGGGCTATTGTGAAGGGTGTTTTTTCCCTAATTTCTTTCTCGGCCCTTCTGTCTTTGGAATATATGGTGGATTGGGATTTATTTATATTTTTTGAGTTAATTTTTAGTTTAATTTTTTTTTATTTAATTTCAGCCACTTTGCTGAAGGTGTTTATCAGCTGAAAGAGTTCTCTGATTGAATTTTTGGAGTTGCTCATGTATACTATCATATCATCTGTGAATAGTGATGCTTTGACATCTTCCTTTTCGATTTGTATCCCCCTTGATCTCCTATAGTTGCATTATTGCTCTAACTAGGACATCAAGTACTATGTTGAAGAGATATGGAGAGAGTGGGCAGCTTTGCCTTGTCCCTGATTTCAGTGGGATTGATTTAAGTTTCCCACTGTTCAGTTTGATGTTGGTTATAAGCTTTCTGTATATTGTCTTTACCATGTTTCGGTATGTGCCTTGTATCCCTGATGTCTCCAAGATCTCAAGGTCTGGATGTTGGATTTTGTCAAATGCTTTCTCGGCATATCAGGAAAAAAATCGTATGGTTTTTCTCCTTCAGTTTGTTTATGGTGGATTACATTGATGGATTTCCATATATTGACCCACCCCTGCATGCATGGGATGAAGCATACTTTGTAACCACTTAATTTTTGACAAATAGGTCAAGACAAACAGGAAAAGATTCCTCCCAACAAATCGTGCTGTGAACTGTCTACCCTTAGTGCAATGAAGCTTGAATCATATATCTCACCCTCTATAAAAAAAGAAAAAGAGAAAAAAAATGGATGACAAACCTTGATGTAAGACCTGAAACCTTTAAACTTCTGGGAGGAAGCAGTGATAAAGCACTTTAAGAAATAAGGCTAGGTAAGGAATTTCTAAAAAAGATGGACTTCAATAATTCAGGAAATAATCTTGAGAACTGGCAAATGAAATTATAAAATTATGGTGATATTAAAACAAGTCTGCATGGTAAAAAGTAAAAAGTGAAAAAAATCACCACAGTAAAGAGAAAAACCTTACAGAATGAGAAAAAAACTTGTCAACTATACACAAGATGGGAGATTAGTATCTAGAGCATATAAAGAACAGCAAAAATTAATGACACTGATAGAATAAGATCAGAAAGAAGGAGAGGAGGACCTTCCCTCTCAGTGGACTTGGGGAGGGGCATGCATGCAGAAAGGATCGGGAGGGGAGGAGGGAAGGGCTAATGGGGGGGATACAAAATGAATAAAGTGTAATCAATAAAAGTTAAATAAAAAAAATAAAATAATAATGACCAAATGAAACTAAATCATCCAACAATTTGTAACCCAATGAACTGAGTGGACAAGATTGGGGTAGAAGTGAATATGAGGAATGAAGCTAGTGAGAAGAGCATGTAGGGAATACCAAAGAGAAAGGCTAATAGGGCTCTTGGGACACGAAAGAGAAAGAGGCTATGAGGCCTTGTATGGTACATAGGCAGGTCAGGTCAATCGGGATGAAGATGAGGAAAGAGAAGAAGCAAAGACAAATATTGTACGAAAGTGAATAACATTTATGCTAATTTGAATTTTTAAAAAAAATAAGTAAAGGTCACTAATAAGTATTTGAAAAGGTATTCAACACCCTTTACTGTCAGGGAAACGTAAATTAGATCTGTTTAAAGATTCTGCCTCACACCAGTCAGAATAACTCTCATCAGAACAGCAAATGACAAACAATGTTGGCGAAAATGTCCTTCTTCAAATAAGCTGGTGCAGCCACTACAGAAGTCAGAAAAAAGTTCCTCATCAATCTGAAAATGCAACTTTTATTCATATAGCTCTTGAGTTGTACCACTCCTGAGTCTATACACAAAGGCATAAGACAGCACCCTGCTAGCTCTGACCTTACGGTATTCCAGCCTTCACCACTCTTAGCCCCGTGATCAAGCGACTACCACCACCTGTGGATTGCAGCCAACAGTGCTGTGAGTTCTGTGCACACCACACTTTCAGACTCTTCGACGGAGAAGGGCCTTGATAACTGAAGAAGAAAGGAGTCGGTGTTCAGGCACATACTCACTACATTGCTCCTATTTCTCCTCAGGGGCTTGTGCTATAGTCTAGGCACATGCCAACAAGCTCTTGCTCACAGTGTGTCAGGAACTTAGGAAGCGTGTGTTGATGCTAAAGACTCAGGACAGAAGATGTTCGCCAATAAGAGGTCCCTCTGGATTTCAAACCCCCTTCCCCATTCATTCAGAGAAAGTTTCAATCAAATCCACAGTCTCATTAGTTCTCCTCTTAATTCCTCCTGATCCTCTATCACCACTTTCACTCAAAGCAACCTCACTTACTTTGTATTTTATTATTATAACTGTTATTATTATTATTATACATTTCCTCTATTTTTCTTTCTAACTCAGAATCTGTTAACCATTTTTTGGCTCCTCTCTATTTGCTACATGCTTTTACTTCTTTGCCCCTATCTTCTTCATTTACTCTCATTATATCTGAGCTTTAATCTGAATTGTGAATTTATCTTTGAACAATATATACACTATTTCTATGGATCTAATATGTTTCCAACTCTATAATCAGATTGTTCTGTGATACCATATTCATGAGTGAGCTCTTATATCAAAGCACATTTTGAAATAACAGAAGTAAAAATTGTTTTTTTAATGACTTTCTCTCCTTTACTTAAATAATGTCCACTTGCCCAGTTACAGAGCTACTCATTTCCTTATTATTGGTTTCTTTGCTTAGAATTTTTATTTTTCTATTAAATAAAGTAAGTGAATTGTCTTGGATTCTCCTTACACTGTATATGTAAGCATGAGGTAAGCTTATTCTGCATAAAAAGTTCCAGGTAAACCAGGACCACATAATGAGACAGTCTCAACAAAGTACATAGGGTAGATAGAAAGACAGACAAAGAGAAACAAAGACAAAGAGATAAAGGCAAAGATAGAATGAGAGATAGACAGAAAAAAAACACAAGACAAATACACAGACAGAGACAGAAACAGAGGCAGACAGAGAGACTGAGGCGAGCAGATTTCATCACATGCCTATTGATCTGAATCAACTTGTGGAAGGGTCTGGAGGGCTTCATCATTCTTCTGCTACACAGTGACCCCTGGTGGTCATTCCTGTCTGAGGCTAGATGGGTAGCTTAGTTGTGTTTTCTGTGAAGTTATTCTAGTTACTGGGATCTGCTTTGCCTCAAGGTCAGAACAGAACACAGAGATTCTCAGGATGTGTTTACTCCTCTTCCACTGTGGACTTTGCAAGGCACAGAAAGGAATTAGTGATAAACCATGTCCTGGAATCAGTGTCTTCTCAAAATTTTTATGATGAGGTTGAGGTATGTTCCTTATTTGAATTGGTGAATCTGTCAATTGGTTGCTCAAGGGAATGGCAGTTATTCCCTTCCTGAATAATAGTGTGTGTGTGTGTGTGTGTGTGTGTGTGTGTGTGTGTGTGTTTTGCATTTTCATGTGCAAAGCTACTACCATGTGTTGGCCAATAAAACATAGACACAAATATTTCTGGCATTCTTTGATAAACCATCTTAACAGATAGCAGTTGTTTGCACTTCGTTCCTTGCTATTCCTTTCATTGTGCTCTGGGCCAAAGCCAAGTAGGTGATAAACAGAATTCCAACTGTCATCTTGGATCATAAAAACAAGATAGGTACAAAGGGCAAAAACCTGGAATAAGCAGGAATAATATGAGATGTATTCTCACAGGGAATTCATTCGGAAGAAAACAAACAGTAAGTTTTCAGTCTATTACTTTGAAGGAAATTTTATTACCTAGAGCTAAATTTAATTCTACGGGATCTTTCAATTTTGCTAATTTCTGTTTATTGTGTTAAATACTGAGCAAGAAAGGATTATATAATTCAAACCTGTCCCTTAAGTTTGGGACGTATTTTAAAGTAGTATTTAGTGAGTTTCTTTTATTTTGTAGTGAGTGGGATTATTATATATGGATAAGGAGATTTAATTTATATTTGTATTCATAAATATAAACTTTGTTGAACTTGTTAAATGGTAAATAAGGCTCAAGTGGCGGCTCTCATTGTGTTCTATGTCCTCTACTGCTGTGCTGCACCCTTTTCCGCTTTCGGTGTCTTCGTAGTATTTTTAAAATATGTTTTGTGTGCTGTATGTGTGTATTTGTGTGTGGATGTGGATGCATGAAAGTCAGTGGACAATCTTGGTATCAATTTCTGCCATCCACCTTGTTTTTGAGACACAGCCTCTTTGCTCTTCATTGATTTTCTGCTAAGTCCAACAGGTAACACCACCATAAGCTTCCAGGGTCTCTCCTGGCTCCACCTCCCACCAGGAATGCTAGAGTGATGGATATTCACACTACGCCTCTGGGGATTTGAACCCTAGTTCCTCACATTTGCATGGCAGATGGTTTCCTACCAAACTATCTCCCGTACTCCTTTCCATTTCCAATGTTTAATTTGCATATTTTCTTTTTTTTTGCAAACTTTGTCTATTTTAAAATTATTCGGAGAATAAGGTCTTGTGTACTTAAATAATTTCAGTTCTTACCTTCCTTCCAATTTGATTTCATTTATTTACTCATCACTAAATTACGTGATTTCTCTGCTTCGTTCAATCTCAAGCTCTTTCTTAAAACTCAATTTCAGAATTTTTTTTACAGTATCTTTTGCTGCATGCCACGTATTTTGCTTTTTTTCTATATCCATTTTTATTTACTCATAATTATTTTAATTTATTATAGTTCTGATTTTGTGTATAAGTAATTTCTAAATGCGTGTTAAGTACCCAAGAGATTTCAAAATTAATAACATTGTCTTGAGAAAACAAATAGTATAATTTTACAGCAATGCTTCTAAAAATAACTTAATGCTTGACTTGTGGCCAGTGCTACAAGTCAGCGCTAACGTGGTCTACGTTCTCCCTGTGCTTGACAGCTACTCAACTGTCTCAACTGTTCAAAAGTAGGTTGGTGTCAGGGCAGTTTTCATATGCCCAGCTTCTTGAAGCTATCCCATTTTATGCTATTATCTAAACACAGTGAGTTATAGGGCCTGCTTACAAAAGTTACCTGTAAATTGTTTGGTTTAGCATTGCATTATCATCACATCAATTATTAACTTAAGCTTGTTGATGTCATAACTCAACGCTGTCATGTATCAACTGATTTTTGCCAACTCTACTTCTGATACATGACAAATTTCCTAGAATCTCTTTGCTAGTATATTTGTCAAATTTTTTCTGCAATTCTATTAATTGCTGTTTTCCTTATATTCTGGGGACTTGTTGATGATTGTGATAGCTCCCAGGTAGATTAATGTTTTGGCTATTGATTTTTCTTACAAAGTCCTTGTTTTCTTTAGTTATTTCAACTAATATTAACTGAATACCCAGCTACTTTTGCTTCGGACTTTCCAGGTTTACACACTGCGCTCCTCTTTTACTTTTATGCCTCATTTTCTTTTCTTTTTTTTCTTTCTTCCTTCCTTCCTTCCTTCCTTCCTTCCTTCCTTCCTTCCTTCCTTCCTTCCTTCCTTCCTTCCTTCTTTCTTTCTGTCTTGTCTCCATGAGAAAGCCAAGGCAAATCAGAAAAAGGGCACTTCATCTACCAAGGTTACCCAGCTAGCAAGAAACAAAACCAGGACTCATTAGCAGGGTGCCAGATTCAAATTCCACTTATTTTTAGCGCAGAACACAGACTTGACACCTAGCACCCATCAGGTTTTGGGTCAACAGTTTCAAGTGCAATATCTTCACTATTTCCATTAAACTGCAACTCTTTTACCGCTCCTCACACTGCCCTCGGCATTAGTATTGGAGTGAGGTAGTGGCTGTAATGTATATTAAACACTGAAAAGAAAAATAAAGAAATATTTTGAAATTATCTTCCTTTCCATGAATCACAAAGCAGCTTTGAAATTGAAAGAAAACTTAACCGCTTAAACTCTGGGTTACAAGTGCCCTTCATTTCCTCTTCTCCAGCTATTGCTAGCAGGCATATTTGGCCAGCCTGTCTGCACTTTGCCCTCTGTCAGATAAGAGGAACAAGTGTGCACTGTTACTACTGAAACTGCTCCGGTGGTAGAGGCAGATTCATGGTGTAAAACTCATCCAAGAGATTCAGCTGTATTATTTTCCCTACCATGTCAGCCATTTTGGAACCTGCTGGCTGGGTATCAGAGCCTCAGATGATCATTCCTTAAATGACCACTTCTTAGAAAGCTGTTCACAGGCCACAGCTCTGGGAAAATACGAAGGCTCTTTTCTCTAAAATTGCTTTCTCTATTATTTTAAAATTCTGTGTTTACACTAGAGCTGATTATAATTGTAAGGTACCCAAGCCTTGACATTCTTGATTCATCGTACAAAATAACATAGAGCAGGGCTCATCTGAATAACCGTGAGGCATTCAGATTGTTTAACTTCTGTTTGTTGCCTTTCAAGCTTAATGTGGATTGGACCTACTCCTTCAAGTAGAGGGGAACACATTTGGACTTCCTGAGAGAATAATGTTCTTACTTTACCTCTCTCTTGGACAAAGACATCAAACTTATCAATGGTGCAGCTGATTTTTGTCTCACTAGCTTACTGAGAGAGAAGTTCTCAGAGCGGATCCACTGTCCCCCAGGACTCCCCTCCTGTACAAAGCTACAAGCGTTTTCTCTAGTTTCTCACTGAGCTTGCATTGTTAGGAATCTACCTTGGCTATGTCTGCTCGTTCAATTATTCAACAGCCTTTATTCACTGGGTGCCTTGAATGAGCTAAGTACCACTCCCTGTCTAGAGGGAAGACAAAGAACCACAATAAGGCTAAATAATGTAAGATACTTAGCATCACGGGAAACGCAGTTTAATATAAATCACATAGAGGATCTCCACAGTGAGTTTCTCTCTTCTGCACTAGTTTTATTGATTTGTACAGAGGCCCCGGAATATGATACAGCATCCCTCTTGGGTGTCCCCATCACAGAATAGCAATACTAGTAACTGTATATCCCCATTTACTGTGCCCATCCTGAGCAGATACTCTGTTTTGCTTTTAAGTGCTCTTAACAGTAATCTCTACTTGGAAGGAACCACATCCATCTTGCATACTTGAGGATCCTTAACTTCTACAGAGTTCTCAGTAAAAGTGTGTGTGGGTGTTTAATAAACATCTGCCAAGTATGTAAGTGGAAGAATGATCATGAAATCGTTGGAACCATTGCTAACCATTTACATTCCAGCTTGTCTCTACAGCACACTTCCACGCCTTCATGGTACAGCGTTCCCTTCTGCCTCACCTACCCACATGGCCCCAGACATACAAACACCATTCCTTACTGCATATTCTCTAACCCGCTAGCGACTTTGAGAGTCCCCTATTCCTCCCTCCCTGACATGCTCCATTCTTCGACTATCTCATTGCAATTTCCATACTTTTACCTGACTCTGGCATCTTCCTTAATGATTCAAAATTATGAGAGCACACAAAGCTTGCTAGGGAAAACAGCCAGATCTTCTGGGATGAAAATCTCACACTTGTGGGTATTTGACAGCATTGCCTTTGTAAATAATGAGTTATTTGACATCCGGGCCTATTTAAGGAGGGGTAGGTATGTGGAAAAAGCTTTGACAGTCAGGGAGGTTTAATTAGCACAGAGGTCAAGGCCATGCTGTGAATATTTTTTGTAAGATAGTATGTCTAATTGTAAGGCAGTTAGGCTGGGTTTGTGTCAAACTGTCAGGAGTTTGGGTTTAATGAGACAGCACAGTGAATCTTCACAGATGGCTGACCATTGTTTGAGGCATTGTGATGATAGCTGCTTTTAAAGTTATTGAGTTTGTGCTTAAATAAATTATGCAGCGGTCAAAGGACACATATTTAGTGTTTCATTAATAGCCAGGAATAGTGAATCACAGCTTCAGAAATGGAAGAAAAATTTTTAAAAAAAATTATTGAATCCTGTGTCTCACTGATACAATTTCTTTATAGGTATTCCGTGTGTTTTAAAAATAAATAAATTGTATAAACCACTCCTCTAACATTTCTCTATGAACTCTATGACAAACTATCTACAATTTTTAAATAATGTATATCATTTAGTTTTTGAGACAAATTCTCATTCTTGAGACCAAACTGACTGGAAACTCATGTCAACCCTGTCTTTGCCTCCCTAATGCTAGGATTCTGAATGTGAACTACATCCAGTAATATATTCTACTAAACTCTGTATTACAAGTAAGCAGTATGCACCAAAACTGAGTTGACCATGCCCTGTGAACTAGAGAACTGAATGTTAAGCTACTGAGTTTACATTCTGTTAGATGCAGCAACTTTTTTGTTAAAACCTGATCAGATACATTCTACTGGTCTGAAAGCTGTGGTTTTGTAGAAATATTTAGTGATATTTCTGTAAATATCTCCAGTTTGGATAGTGAACAGATTTAAAAATAGCTGAAGATTTTGAAGTAAAAAAAAATAAAATAAATACAGTAGATGGTGGTACATAAACCAACATTATCTTAGTAATGGAGAGGGGTTAAAGAAATTAACTGACTTCCAGTTTTTCAGCAGACTACCCCATTCTAGGACCTTCTATATGCTTTTATCTGAACTACATGCTACAACTTTATTGTGTTGTTATCATTGACATTTGTATTTTAAGTGTGTGTTAGGGGGAGGGGAGTTCTATGTCCTTTGTGTGTAGTCAGTGCATGTGTATGTGTGTCTTAATTAAGGTTCCTATTGCTGCAATGAAACACTACGACCAAAAAGCAAGTTGGGGAGGAAAGGATTTGTTCAGATTACACTTCTGCATTGCTGTTCATCACCAAATAAAGTCCTGACAGGAACTCAAGCAGCGCAGGAACCTGAAGGCAAAACCATCCAATGCAGTGTGTGTAGTATGTGTACGTGAGTGTGTGTATATGTGTGACTCTGTGAGTGTATATATATGTGTATATATGTGCTCTTTCATGCCAGAGATTGGCATTAGTTGTGTTGCTTTCTACTTTATATTGTATATTTTGAGACAGTCTCTCACTGAGCCAGAAGATGGCCATTTTGTCTGTTGGGCTAGTGAGCTCTGGGGATCTACTAGTCTCCATTCTCATTCTGGAGTTATAAACAGCATTTTTTTCTGTAACTGGCTTTTTATGTGGGTTCTGTATATTAAAACTCAGGCCCTTTTTGCTTGCAGACCCAGTATTCTTTGCCATCTCCCCAGTACCATGATCTCTATTTTTCATATCAGAAAACTAAAACACAGAGAGATTAAGATACATGCCTATAATGACAGTTTTGAAGAAGGAAAGAAAGAATGAAGAAGGAGGAAAGGAAGGAAGGGTAAATTTCTTCTACTTCAATTGTTTGGTTGCTTGTCAAATTTTTACTTAATTCTACATCTTGGGAACACTCAGATGCAACTATTTAATCAAAATATGTTCTAATTATTGACTAAATATTAAAATTTCTAAGATACATTTCATCATTTAAATGATACTTATAAGAAATATACATAGAAAATTTTATTAAAATGTTTCATGTAAATTTGTGACAGATACTACAAGCAATCTCATTAAAAATCCATTCCCATGATTTTCCTGTGTTCTATATAATATTTGTTTTAAAAATAACTACAATATTATCTTTTAAATTCACCATGTCCCATCTTGGTTAGATAGTCACATGACTTAGCTCTTTCCAATCAAATATACATGATGTATATAAAAATATTCATTATTTTAATTTTACCTGGAATGAAAAGACCTTAGTGAGATGGCGCTGCTACCATCACTGACAAAAATGTAGGAAGCGACAGGACAGTAATTTCAGAACAGCAACAGTGGCACTATCTACCAGCCATATGTAGCTATCTAAGGTCAAGATCCATAATACCAGTAAATTATAGGCCTCATTTCAGTCACAGCAGCTTAATAAAACCCTAAATGCTGCAGCTTTTTCTTGAATTCACCAGTAACTGTTATCAGAACCAAATTTTGGAATTTAGTATCATTATATAAAATATAAAATGTAATTAACACACATCTTCTTTTTTTAATGAATTCATTCCATTTTCTTTCTCTAAAATGGAATATCCTGTCTACAATAATACACCTACATGTGTCAATTTTTTTTTCAGGCAATTTTCCAAGATAACTACTTTACAGCCTTAATTAAAATTTAGGTAAGATCTTCAGCCCCAGTGACTGCTTCACTTGGGTCTTTGATTCCATAATGTTTTTCTCAGAAACAGGGTCAAGCCCCAGAGCAGAAAAAAACTGAGTTTCTCTGCTATCAAATAAGCAGTATTGCCAGTGAGCTCTACCAACCATTGTAGACTCAGTATCCTAAAACAAGTGTCTTTAAAATGATGGTATGTTGAAACGGTATTTGGACAAAGAAAACATTTCTCACAAAAGATAGATATTTCTCACAAAAAATAATTAGCACGAATAGAAGAAAAACAGAAAAATGACAACCTAATGCTTTCTCTGGTAACACTGTCTCTGAAATATCTCATCCAGTTTAGCTTCTCAGTTCCTGATTGAAGAACTAACTGTTCAACTTAGGAAATTAAGAGGTGAAAACTCTTTAGAATATGAAGGAAACTTAAAAGCAAAAGTAGCCACCAAACGAAAAACAACATTTTAACAGGGCTGACTTCTTAGTGCATTCTACTCTTTCAAAATTATTAGAGATGTGAATATTCCAATTTCTTCACAAAGAGTGTTCATAAACTTTTATTGATTAATAATGCATATGCTCAGTCACTTCATCTTTACTCCAACTGATTTTAAGTTAATTAAAAAATATTTTTGTGCCTAAAACCTCAAAATCTCCTATTAATGATCTTATTAAATTAAACATCCGTTTTCCTATGATTGAGCTCACTGGAAATGAGGAAAAAAAGAAGAAAAGACAACAGAAAATTGAAAGGAGTAACAAGATGGCTGAAGGCTAGGTCAACAAAAGAACTACTAAAAAACAAAATTAACATTTGGGAATTTGCAAATATTGGTTAGAAAGTAGAGAAAGTGGTCATTTTGAAAACCACTGTATTTTATGTAGTGTCTGTTAGACACTGAAAGTGCTTTTAGGAGATTATTTTCTAGGAGGAAAAGTGAGAATTACATTTCTTGGTTGGGTGAATGTCACCTAGATGAGAGTGAGCCCTCTGGGAATTCATGAGGATTTCAGCACTCTGGACTTCACTGACCGTGGATAAATCTCCTCACAACCTTAACTAAATGCTGTTGCACTAGGAAGACCCTGTTGAGCTTTGAAAACACACAAGTGGTATTAAAAACCTGAGCATTTGTTCTCTCTCCTTATATTAAATAAAAAGTGTGTGTGTGTGTGTGTGTGTGTGTGTGTGTGTGTGTTTCTTTGGTATTTTGAGTGCATGAGTATGCATGAGTATTTTTCTTCAATCACTTTTCACTTATATAACAAGCCAGGGTCTCTCATAGATGCTGAACCATCCTAATTCAGCTACTCTTGTTAGCCCTCTTGCCTCAGGTACCAAGTATGTCCTGTCTCACCCTCCTGAGCACTGGCGTTGCAGGCCAGCCTCAGTGCCATACATGCTTCGATGTGAGACTAAGCATCTGAACCTAGGTCTTCACACCCAGACAACAAGTGCTTTCTCCACTGAGCCTCCTCCCTCAGCCTATAAAATGTGTTTCAAAATACACATGTGTGCTTTCTGGAGTATGTAGAGAAAAAGATACAGCTATACTATTGTTTCATAGGATTTTAGATTTGCAAGGAGGGTAAAACTGCATTAACTGACCTAGAAATAATTTCAATGTTTCTTTTCTCCTACTTTAAACTAAAAGATATCAAAGACAGAATTAACTGGGGAGGTGGGGGGGAAGCGATGATGTAACACTGTCAAGTCCCTTATATGAACTGCTGAACTCAATTGAGTCAGATATTTTAAAGTGTCCGTGGAAATGATGAGGTAAGTGTCTTCTCTTGGTTTACATATGATATGGAAGCATCTTAAGGACATAGGTTAAAAGATTTTTTAAATGAATAGAAATTTAAGGATCTTAAAAGAACAGTGTGACCCAGTCTTGCAGAATGCGCCAAAGTTCAAACGTCTACACTCTGAAATCTCCGAAGAATGTTAAGTAACTGGAGTGATGTACGAGAAGCTAGATATATGTTCCTGGCAAGATAGATAAAACAGTAATTTATCTTTTTTGTAATACATTTTATACTAAAATGTGGCTATATTAATGGAAGATTGGCTTTGATAAGTAATTACAACACATTCAAAAAAGAGGAAGGAGGCAAGTACAAATCTTAGGAGATCGTAAGCTGTAATTGCATTAATTAATAGGGTTTATTGTTTAAGATATGAATCTGCAACTTTAGAAGTCCATATTTTAACTAAAAGATAAAAGTAAATTATTAGGTATGCCAATAAATGCTTTGATTTTACTTTTTTATTTAGTTTATTAATTATAGTTTATTCATTTTGTATCCCCCCATAAGCCCCTCCCTCTTCCCCTCCCGATCCCAACCTCCCTCCCCTTTCTGCATGCATGCCACTCCCCAAGTTCACTGATAGGGGAGGTTCTCCTCTCCTTTCTGATCTTAGTCTGTCAGTTCACATCAAAAGTGGTTGCATTGTCCTCTACTATGGCCTGGTAAGGCTGCTCCCCCCTCAGGGGGAGGTGATCAAAGAGCAGGCCAATCAGATTATGTCAGAGGCAGTCCCTCTTTCCATTACTATGTAACCCACTTAGACACTGAACTGCCCTGGGCTACATCTGTGCAGGGGTTCTAGGTTATCTCCATGAATAGTCCTTGGTTGGAGTATGAGTCTCTGGGAAGTTCCCTGTGTTCAAATTTTCTTGTTCTGTTGCTCTCCTTGTGGAGACCCTGTCCTCTCCAGCTCCCACTATTTCCCAGTTCTTACATAAAATTCCATTCACTCTGCCCAACAGTTGCCCATCAGGCTCAGCATCTACTTTGATAGTCTGTAGGGCAGAGGCTTTCAGAGGCCCTCTGTGGTAGGTTCCTAGTTTGTTTCCTGTTTTCTTCTTTCTGCCCCTCTGTAGCAGGTTCCTAGGTTGTTTCCTGTTTTCTTCTTCTTCTGATGTCCATCCTCTTTGCCTTTCAGGATGGGGATTGAGTGTTTTAGTTAGGGTCCTCTCTTTTGCTTAGTTTGTTTAGATGTACCGATTTTAGTGGGCTTATCCTATGTTGTATGTTCATATGAGTGAGTATATACCATGTGTGTCTTTTTGTTTCTGGGACAACTCACTCAGGATGATCTTTTCCAGGTCCCACCATTTACCTGCAAATTTCATGATTTCCTTATTTTCCATTGCAGAGTAATATTCCATTGTATAGATGTACCACAGTTTCTGCATCCATTCTTCAGTTGAGGGGCATCTGGGCTGTTTCCAGCTTCTGGCTATTACAAATAAAGCTGCTACAAACATGGTTGAGCAAATGTCCTTTTTGTGTACTTGAGCCTCTTTTGGATATATGCGTAGGAACGGTATGGCTGGATCTTGAGGAAGCGCTATTCCTAGTTGTCTGAGAAAGCGCCAGATTGATTTCCAGAGTGGTTGTACCAGTTTACTTGTACTTTACTTGTACAAGTTTACTTTTTAAAAATGTATCATTTGAGAAAATTCTCTCTATATGTATTTGATTACTAAGAAGCAGAACCAAATAATGATTTCCTTACCTTATTATTCTTCAGTCTATATATAAAGGAAGAAAAAAAACAATGAAACGTGAATGTTTCAAATTAATTTTCTAAGTTGAGCAAAATATTCTTGAATGGAATGTGTGTGTGTGTGTGTGTGTGTATGTGTGTGCTATAGGCATGGATATGCACATGAGCTAATCCATGCACAAAAATGTGGGAGCTAGATGTCAACATCACATGCCTTCCATTCCATCTGTCTGTAACCTCAGATCTGAGGTTAGAGATGTACATTGTTGTGCTAAGATTTTATATAGGACTCTAGGAATCTGAACTCAGGACCTCGTGCTTAACACAATAAACATTCTGTTTACTGAGCCATTTCCCCAGCCCCAAGAGGAAAGATGTTAAACAATGCATCAAAGAATTATGCACAAAACCTAAATTTAAGACCATGATTCTTTGCAAAAGAATATGTGACACCATATAAATAGTGCTTGACCTAGAAAGATGTTTGGGTTTTTTTATGACGTGCTAGTCAAGCCACTAAAATTCACATGATTCAATAATTTATATTTCTGAAAGAATTGCCTAATGAATATCTTTTCTAGCCTGTTTTTGTTACCTCTTTTCTAAGTTTGCCCCTTAATATTTTACATTAAAGAAAAACTTAGACTGAAGCTCTTTACCTATCATAAAAATCTCTCTCATAATTTCAATATCATATGAAAGAATTAACAATAGAAAATCTTTTCACTGATGAAAATAAAATTTTTCATAATAGTGATGATTTTTATATGCCAAACACATTAGTTCCTTTTATTTTTATTTATTTGTTTTTTTACTGTTGTGGCAAAATACCTAATAAACGCAACTTAAGGGAGAGAGGAATTATTTTGGCTCCCAGTCCAGGAATCACATTACCATTTGTCTGAGTAGGTATAGCATGGCCCTGGGAGAAGGAAGTAGCTGATTACACTGTATCCAAAGTAAAAAAGCAGAGAGAGATGAATGCTCAAAAATCTTTCTCCGTTATGAGAAATCTAAGACTCTACCTCAGAAAGGAGTGCCACCTATATTTAGGATTGGTCTTCCCACCTCAGTTAAACTAATCTAGACGATTGCTCACACAAGTGCCAGAGATTAATTTCTACGGTGATCTGATATTCTAACAATCTCTCTGGTTTTAAGGGAATCCCTTTCCTCTTTGCTTTAAGTTTACTCTTCAAACAGGAAGAAAATCTTACCTCCTTCTTTGAGATGTTTACAAATCACTGAAGTCCCAAATGGTTTTACTCAAACTGAGAAAACAAGAGCTCTGGCCTACTCTGCAAACAAAAATGTCCTTCCCTTGCCTCTGTTGACTCTGAGGAAGGCTTTCCTGGAAGAAAGAATCAAAATGTGATCTGAGAGGAGAGGAGGCATTCATGATGTTGAGCTCTTTGTGGTGCAAAGTAGGAGATAGACTCATGGAAAAGTAAAGTAAACTGTGTTCTCCATATCATGCTATAAATGGGAATGTAAATTTGGAATGCAAACTTTGGAAGTATTTTATTAGAGATAATTTGCACTTAAATATTTTGAAAGCTCCTTATAAGTAAGTGTGTGTTAAATAATGTGCTATAGAGGATTCTCTGCCCCAATCCACCATTCATTGTATTCTCATTGCAGGAAACAGACTTGAGTTTCAAATAATAAACTCACATATGTAAAATGCCAAGCATGTTATCTAACCCCTCCAAGAAAAACAAAATTAGACCATGTGTATGTGTTTCTGTGCGTGTGTGTGTGTGTGT
The DNA here is from genome assembly GCF_030254825.1 of Meriones unguiculatus. Taxonomy (NCBI): domain Eukaryota; kingdom Metazoa; phylum Chordata; class Mammalia; order Rodentia; family Muridae; genus Meriones; species Meriones unguiculatus. The sequence goes on along the minus strand of NC_083367.1, from coordinate 35,204,122 downwards.
GTGTGTGTGTGTAAAGAAATCTAATATAAAGAATTGGGTCAGAGATTTTGGAGGATGGCCAGTCTAAAAGCTACAGAATGAAAGTTCCAATTAAAATCTAAAGGCTGATCTGCTAGTATAGACCCTGAAAGCACTCATATGCTAGTTTGGCCATTATCCAAACATCTCTTTTACTGCTATGTTTGGATGTTCTTTGTGTGGTACAGGTTTGGTCTTGGTGTGATGGAGTTAGAGGAGGGAACAGCGTATGAGTGGCAGGCAGGCTTAGGGTGTGTTTTTTTAGTTCATGACACAATATCCTATGAAGTCATTACATTTCTCATAAAAGCCTAATTAGAGAGAATAATGGGTGGTTACAGAAATCTGAGCCCAGAGCATTTGTGGAGACTGATGCACCAACCAAGGATCATGCATGGAGAGGACCCAGACCCCTACTCAGATGTGGTGGATAGACTGCTCAGGCTCCATGTGGCTGTCCTAGTAAAGGGAGCAGGGTCTATCTCTGACATGAATTCTGTTGCATGCCAACTGTTCGATCACTTGCCCCTAGAGGGGCATCAATGCCAGGCCACAGTGGAAGAGGATGCAGGCAGTTCTGGTGAGAATAATATATATTACATATATATAACATATGTATCATTGATTAATGGAATAGAACTGAGGAACCAGATGTAAGCATGCATTCCAACAAGCACTTAATTTTTTTAACAAATAGGCCCAAAATACACATTTAAGTTAAAAAGGAAAAAAAAAAAAAGAAATACAAAACCAAGAAACAAAAAATCCCAAAGAGCACCTTTGATAAATGGTAACTGGAAAACACATAAAATGGTCTAACTGGATAACACATAAAAGAATAAAAATTCTTATATTCCATCCTGTACATATCTGAAATGTGAATAAATCAAAACCTTAGCATATAATGTGATACCATGAATCTGATACAGGACACAGCATGGAATATGCTTAACTCATGGAATATGCTATACACAAAGTATAGGCAAGTGCTTTGTGACCAGGACTCCTACAAGCATAGACATTAAAACTAAGAGTTGAAAAGTGGAACCTTGTGGAACTAAAAAGCTTCTGTACAGCAAAGCATGCCGTACTCTAGTGAAGAGCTAGACCACAAAATAGAAAAAACAAATGTCAGATATGAACCTTACAAAGGTTTAATAGCTAGGCTATAGAAATAACTCATAAACCTAAACACAAGAAAACAAAAAACCCAACTTAAAAAAGAGGTCATGGAGCTTTATTTGTAATAGCCAGAAGCTGGAAATAGCCCAGATGCCCCTCAGTGGAGGAATGGATACAGATATTGTGGTACATCTACACATTGGAATATTACTCAGCAATAAAAACCAAGGAAATCATGAAATTTGCAGGCAATTGGTGGGATCTAGAAAATATCATCCTAAGTGAGGTATCCCAGAAGCAGAAAGAAACATGGGGTATATACTTACTCATAAGTGGATATTAGACATATAATATAGGATAAACATACTAAAATCTGTAAACCTAAGGAAGTTAATCAAGAAGGACTCTGGCTAGGATGCTCAATCCCCATTCAGAAAGGCAAAGAGGATGGACATCAGAAGAAGGAGAAAACAGGGAACAGGACAGGAACTTACCACAGAGGGCTCTGAAAGGCTCTATCCTTCTGAGTATTAGGCAGATGCTGAGACTCATAACCAAACTTCGGGCAGAGTGCAGGAAATCTTATGAAAGAAATGAGAGACAGTAAGACCTGGAGAGGAAAGGAGCTCCACATGGAGAGCAACAGAGCCAAAAAGTCTGGGCACAGGGGTCTTTTCTGAGACTGATACTCCAGCCAAGGACCACTCATGGAGATGGCCTGGACGGAGGTAGCCCATGGCATTTCAGTGTCCAAGTGGGTCTCATAGTAATGGGACAGGGACTGTCTCTGATATGAACTGATTGGCCTGCTCTTTGATCACCTTCCTCTGAGAGGAGAGCAGCCTTACCTGGCCACAGAAGAAGACAATGCAGCCACTCCTAATGAGACCTGATAGACTAGGATCAGAGGGAAGGGGAGGAGGACCTCCCTAATCAGTGGACTGGGGGAGGGGCACTGGCAGGGAAGAGGGAGGGAGGGTAGGGTTGGAAGGAGAGGAGGGAAGGGAGGTAAAATGGGAGGTACAACAGGGATACAAAGTGAATAAACTGTAATTAATAAAAATAAAATTAAAAAAAAAAGGAAAAAAGGGGGCATGGAACAAAACAGAATTCCCAGAAGAATTACAAATAGCTGATTAATTTTTCTTTTCTTTTCTTTCTTTTTTTTTTTTTTTTTAATGTTTAACGTTCTTAGACATCTGGGAAATACAAATTAAAACTATTCTGAGATTTCATCTTGCCCCAGTAAGAATGACAATGATTAAAAAAAAAAAAAAACTGTTTTGTGTTGTAGGAAGGTGAAGCTGACTAATATAAGCATCTACCGTGTATGTCAGCGTTGGATAAAGAGAGAAAGTTCAGCATTCCAGCACAAAATGTGGTCGCTGATGCCTGCTGCTTTCTATGCTTGGACCTGCACACACAGTCCTTCCCCCATAGCTTGTTCCTTAATCTATCTCTGTACTTATGAGGAAATGTAGAGCCTTTTCTTTCTGTGCTTGATTTATTTTGTCCCGGGCACTGTTTTCAGGTCTATCTGTGTTTTGACAAATGGCAGTATCTACTTTATTTTTAACATATCAATAAATTTTAGTGAAATTTGAATAGGTGCAGCTGTTGTGGAAATCAATATGGAGATGCCTCCCACTGTTGAAAACAGATTACCATATGACCTAGCACTCCCTCTCCTAGATAAGCCCAAGACTGAGAAATCACCGCCTCATAAAGTCATGTTATTTCTGTGTACACTGTAGCATTGCTTACAGGAGCTATTCCTCTGGAGATGGGTGAGTGCATAAATTAAATATGTTTGTATTCACCATTAAATTGTTCTTGGCTTTTCATTGTAACCTTTTAGGGCTTCAGTTAAGCACAGCTATAGTCATATAATCTTTTATTATTTTCTTAATACTTTAAAAGATCATAATAGCAATCGCATTGGGCAATGTCATTGTTAAATTGGAACACTGTTGTAATTAACTCTAATGAAGGTCTTAGTGTGTCTTCCTCTGTTTCCATGAGCTAGGAGCTCTCAGTGCCTACCTACTGCCTGTGATCAGATTTTCATTGCTGGATGGGTGATGAATGATTCAGGCTAGTGTTCAGAATCCTATGAGGGAAATCTCTAGGATCAATATCTCTAGAAAGGTAGGCATGGAAGGAAAACAAGGCAGAGAAAAGCTAAGCTAAAATGCAGGCAGCACAGCCTCAGTGAACCACAGACAGTTCTGAAGATGAAGGGAGTTTCAGAGCTGTTCTACAATGGCTTAAAATTCTGGGATTTTGAAACCACTACCGTATTTGGTCAAGGCATTTGTGACATGCTGAAGAAAATACACTGGATAGTCTCTGCCGCTGAGGTAACCTGTGAAAGAACTAGCAAGCAAAGCCCCCAAATAAGAACCACCTGTGAAAAAGAAGTTCCTCCTTCATGAACATTAAATCAATGATGTGTCACTTTGTCTGGACTCTAGATCTCAACTCCCAAATCCTAGGAACCTCTGCACTCTTTAGTCTTTAAACCTTATAGAAGTTCTGAAATGATTGTCTTTACATTTCAGAATTGCATTCCCCCATAATTGCCTCAAATGCTCAGGAATAATAGCTAATAACTTATGCAAATTTCTGGCAAGAATCTTTAAATGAATCAATAACATTCTAAGTCAGAGGAGGTCATCATCTCTCTTTTTCCCATTTCAGCCTGTGCTTTTCATTTAAAGTTAATGTTGACATAGCGCTATGTTATATTGAAACAGTGAGAATTCCCACCCTGTCCTTTCTACCTGTAGAGTTTATCACCACAGTTAATGCAAATTATTAATATAAAAATGGAAGCCAATCAGGACATTTTAATCTAAAATTCCATGATTTAAAGTTGTCCCAGAATACCGGAGATGCCTACAGAAATAGAGTTCACTTCACAGAGAGAGTTTGGGAATAATTGAACTGGATGTTTTCTCTCTGAAGTTAGCTATTTTACCCCTGAATGACCCATATATATTATATGAGCTAGAGGATAAAAAATTTATAAATAACATGGCTGTAATTTCAGAAAGGAGATTTCATATTTTTTCAACATGCTCTTTGACTTATCTAAATATTGACTAAAATAAAAGTTGTGTCTTCACCTGGAAAAACTGATTCATCGCTGTTTGGATAATTTGAGCCTGTTAATTAAAATACAATGTTTCATCACTTGGTTAATGTCTGAATAACCTACAGTTGGAAACTATAGTTCCAAAGAGTCCACATAGACATAAATCAAAATAAAGACTTAAACCTAAGCATTTACATTCTATTTTTATAAAATTTTGGTAAATCAAGATTAAAATTCTTGCCTTTACACCTGAGAAAAATAGTATTTTTTTTCCAAATTTGACTGCATTATTCCAGATATCTATATATAAAAATTTTTTTATTGATTTCTCTTTAAAAAATTAAAATAATTACTTAATAATAAAGTCCTGATTGTTTTCGTTGACAGTGTTATTTTATTTTAAAAAGGAATAACTGGGTATTTAATCAAAGCCATATACTGTTAAAAAGGTGGGAAATATTCTCCCCACTCTATTTTAAGTAACTAACTAACTAAATAAATATCATGCAGAACATTAGATCCCTTAAAAGTTAGAAATCCTAAAATGCAGTAGAGAAGTCTGTGGGGTGAACTACAAATCTAGGAGTTTTCCCACATGAATAATTTTTGAATTATACTTGGGATGATATGAAAGGTTGAGCAAGACACACCATGCACAAACTAGCACACACTTGAAACTGTGGCTGCTTTAAGACGGACGACCAGAAGTGCATAGAGAGAATTAAGACCTGCGATTGACTCAGCAAACATGTTAGTGTGTTATTACACCATATCCATCTTATCTAAAAGGGTCCAAAAGGTTAAAAGACACAGCACGTTACTGTGAGTTTCCCACCTCAACGTGGCTCGAGATGCTGATAGCAGAGACAGAGTAGCTAGGAATGCAGTGTGACAGGGAGGGAAACATAAAGACTTGCCTGCCGATAGTCACATGCTTTCCTGACCTGGAGCAGTATCTAATGCACCTTCAGAACAACCACAGTCATTCAATACATTTCCACTAGCGCAAATGATCATCAAGGGGACAGAAACTGAAACACTGGGGTCCTGGCAGAAAGAAACAGAGAGAATGGCTGATACTTAAAGGAAGTCCATGGGAAAGCCATGTTGTCTTGTGCTGAAAGATAGAGGGAACTGTTTTCACTTTACTACACGTTTTAAAGGTTAAACAAGGGTTTCGGTGAGTAATCAGCTAAGACATATGTAAAAAATAATAATAAAAACTCCTTTCCAACAGGTGGCATCTTTTAGGGAGAGGCCAAGATTACCAGGATGCTACAAGCAGCAATATCTAATCATTAACCTCGTATTTCTGATTATGTGGCAAAAGAAAAAAAATTAGGCCTCTTCCACGTTGAAAAGAAAAAAATGAAAGTTATGCAGGTGATACAACAAAATTATAAGTAGAAAAAAATGAATCCATTGAGAACGGTGTTAAAGATAAGAGTGTGGGACTGTTTTCTCCTGGATGATTAACAGTCAGTTCAAGGTTATCTGCAATTCCAATACTGAAGAATTCTGTTTCTAATCTGTGTAAGAAGAAAATTTGGTCATAGATTTTGTAACAAAATGACTGTTTATATTCACTCATTTATATTCATGGATCTACAGTTGGTATGAGCTGAGTTGTTGCCTGGAATGGTAAGAATAATTATGACAGATCATTAAGCAATTGCTCCCTGATAAATCATGCCTACGTTCTTCATCTAGTGCTTTTCAATGCATTCTGCAAAACTTCAGAAGGAGTTGTTACTATCAACACTTGATAGATGAGACACATTAGGCAGGTTGTCCCTTCCCTGGTGCCATGTCATCACTGTATTCTAGTGAGGTCAGAACAGGACAAGACACAGGAATGCCAACAGCTCTGACCTCTGCCTGCCTACTGCATGAAGACTTTCTTCGATATTTCTTTTAGTCTGCTTCATTTTACAGTCATAGGAAAGCACAATACCAATGTCACTGAAGAGTGTTTGGTAGGGTTTCTGGGGGTCTAAGAATCAAGAAACATATACGGGTGACCTTTTCTTAAATTAATTTATTTTTTATTATTCACTCTGTATCCCAGCTGTAGCCCCGTCCCTCATCCCCTCCCAATCCCATCTCCCTCCCTCATCTCCTCCCATGCCCCTCCTCACGTCCACTGATAGGAGAGGTCCTCCTCCACTTCCTTCTGACCCTAGCCTATCAGGTCTCATCAGGACTTTCTGCATTGTCCTCCTCAATGGGCTGGTAAGGCTACTCCCCACTCAGGGGCAGGTGATCAAAGAGCCAACCACTGAGTTCATGTCAGAGACAGACCCTGCTCCCATCACCAGGGAACCCACTTGGAGACTGAGCTGCCATGCTCATCTGTGCAGGGGTCTAAGGTTATCTCCATGCATGGTCCCCAGGTTGGAGCATTAGTCTCAGGAAAAACGAAAACAAAACCACCTTTGCTTGCCCAGGTCCTCCTTTGGTTCTGTTGCTCTCCTTGTGGAGCTCCTGTCACCCCCAGGTCCTTCATCTCCCCCTTCTTTCAAAAGACTCCTTGCACTCTGCCCAGAGTTTGGCCAGGAGTCTCAGCACCTGCTTTGATACCCTGCTGGGTAGAGTCCTTCACAGGCCCCCTGTGGTAGGCTCCTGTCCTGTTCCCTGCCCTCTCCCTCTTCTGATGCCCATCCTGTTTCTGAGTGAGGGTTGATCATCTTACCCAGGGTTCTCCTTCTTGCTTAGCTTCTTTAAGTGTACAGATTTTAGTGTGTTTATCCTGTATTATATGTCTAATATCCACTTATAAATGAGTATATACCATGTGTGTCTTTCTGCTTCTGGGATACCTCACTCAGGATGATCTTTTCTAGTTCCCACCCTGCAAATTTCATGATTTCCTTGTTGTTTTGTTTGTTTGTTTTTAATAGCTGAGCAGTATTGCATTTTGTAAATGTACCACAATTTCTGTATCCATTCCTCAATTGAAGAACATATATGGGTTGTGGTCTTCTAATAGCTCTAACAGGACATGTTTCCTTTAAAAACATACTTAACATCTCTGTCATTAGTTTTCTCCTTTGCTCTAAGAATAAATAAGGTAATCACTTTCAAATGCCAATGATTGAGGACTTTTGACCTCTACTAAACTCGACTACTCACAAACAGTGTGTGTATGTGTGAGTGTGGGTGAGTCTATTGCTGGAGATTGGCCTCCCTCATGCTAGTCAAGTTTTCTACCACTGAACAATATCCCCCAGCCCATCCTAAGTTTATTTGCTTAAACTTGAATCTAATTGGACACATTTTGATTGTACCTAAAGCTTTCTTATTTCTGTCATCTAGAGTAAGAAGTATCCCTGACCCAGAAGTTTGTCAGTGAAAACATACTAATATGATCTTCCCTTTGAAAACATTCATAGTGTTCTAAATTAACACTCATTCAACAAAAGGTTTCATTGGGTTTTTTTTTTAATATAATATTCATTAGATTCTCTTTCACAGGACCTATATACAACAGGCACAGGGACATGTTGATTCAGTCTTGAAGTAAGGTAGTTCATAGTCTTCAAATAGAACAGAAGAACTCATATAATAGATATCAAAGGGAAGAAATAATTCTGTTATTGATTGTTCACAGTCCTCTTAATATACAAATACATCATAAGGAAAATGCTAGTGGATAAATTTTATAGTATGCATATACCAAATTTATGAAGTCATTTATGAATGAGTATATTTAAACCAGTGGTGCTCAACCTGTGGGGCATGACTCCTTTAGCAACCATCCTATCTCCAACAATATTTACATTATGATTCATAGCGGTAGCAAAATTATAGTTAGGAAGTAGCAATGCAAACCACAACATGGAAAACTATATGAAATGGTCTCAGCATTAGAAAGGTTGAGAACCACTGATTTAAACATTCTAGCAAACTAGAAGACTGCTTTTCTCTTTCTTCAACAGACACAGTTGTTTGCAAGATGGAGAATTTGGTTATGGGAGCTACATTTCTTACTTGCACGTATTTTTTCCTGGAGTTCAGAGCATCCGTCCTTTTTATGATGCAGGATGTTTCTTGGCTGATCTGTTTGGAGCCTGAGGAAAGAGATGTCTTTATGCCTTTCTCTCTGAGCATTTCCCACCATGCTTGTCTTCCAAGTTCTGATCTCTTTGCTTTCAGGCATCCCTCAGAACTAGTGACCCCCAGGTATAATTTCCAAACTCTTGTTTCAAATATGCTGCCTGCATTCAGTGCTGCCTCTGGTTTTGTTTCTCCACACATGGGATATTTTCCCGAGCTTTTGCTGTTGTTTGCTTTTAGGTTCTCATCAGAACAGAAGCGTTACAGCTGCTTCTGAAATACAGCAGCCACAGCTTGGGGCTGAATCATGATGGATGTGTGTTGGCTGCCTGTCACCTCTGCTCTCATTTATAGCTGGTGGCAGCCTTCAACACTTCTGCTCCTCCCCTGCATTCATATGAGTTAATGAAATGTCGGGGCCCCAAATGTACATACTGAAGCTTTGAAGGCCAGACTTAAGTTACTAGTGAGACTGCTCCTTTATCATCATCAGAAAACTTCAAGGAAAAGGCAATATTGCTCTAGCAAAGGCAGGAAGACTCAGATTCCTGTGGTGTCTGCCCCTCAGGCCTGTTCATGCCTATCACCAGACTTGTTGGCCTTCCCTCCACCTACCCTTCTGCCTTACTTGTAATGATTACCATAACTTCTCACTGAGCAAATTCAGCCATGATCTGTGCCCACAGGATTCTGGATGTATGCCTTACAGACCTCGCATCATTTGTAGTATGTTATTCATACAATTACCCATGCTTATTTCATCCTACGTACATGGATTCTTTTCCTGTAGGAATGGGAATATGAACATAAGTAACATACAGTATTCAGACACTGAATAAATAAATTGTATGTATTCTTTTCTCTTATGAGTCTAGAAATATACAGAATTATGATACTTTATGTGAATTTTATCTAATTGGAAAATTCTGAGTGTTTTTAATACAAACCCAGGCTCTATACAAAGAGGAAGGAAAAGAAACTAAAAGTTTGATGTAAAAAAAATTGTTGCAACCTCTCATGAAGAAATTTTCTTGTTAAATGTAAAGTGTCTTCATCTTTAAATCAGGAATTTTAGAATGTAGCCTATGAACATAAGCAATCAAGAGAATGCACTGCAAGAGTAATGCTATTCTTTTTTATTAACAAATGTAGATTCAGTGTGAACATGAGTCATTAGAACAGGAGTAAAGTAGTGGCATGTCCCTGCCACAGTGAATGGAGTAATCCTGAAGAAAATAAAATATAGTTAAATGGACTAGAAAAGAAAAATTTCATGCTGCTCTATTCAGATAACAGCCATACCTCCACCCTACCCCACCACACAAAAACCTTCAAGCATGTTAAATCACACTAGGTTGTAGAAACATCAAGTAGCCACCAGCCCATTCCTGTAGCACTAGTGGAACATATGAGCTCTGAGAAGCTGTCTGCACACAGAGCAGCCAAGCAAGGGAAGAGGACTCATTTTCACCTTGAATAGAATACTTGAGAACTTAGATAATAAGGTTCTAGCCATGGTGCCATATGATTTCATTTAATGTATTTTAAAAAGTGCATTGTTTTTTATGGTAGCCAACCATGTTTGGGGAGACTGTCCTGCTTCAATGGCTGTAAAGGCCTGAATGATCATGGCTGCATTACGCTGTTGTGAGACTCTAATCTTGCATATACACCACAGGCAAACCAAGGAGACCAGCTAAAATGTTATGCTCAGGATGCGAGGCTAAGCACTGCACTCAGGGTCAGCCGCTTTGGACCCAGAGAAGAGCAAGTCTGATTGCATGCGGGTTGATGCCCCAGGTCCCGCCTCTGAGAAAAAGGTATTGGACGGGTCTGATGCTCTTTGGGTGGATGACACCTAAATGAACATCGGTACAAAGTCCCAATTTATTTCTAATATCAGAGATCAGACCTCTACTCTTGCCTGATGCATCTAAAACAAAAAGGGGGAACTGCAGAGAGCTGCGTAATGCCGTGCCTTAAAGATGGAGCTGGTTTCCGCCTTCCACCTTCCTGATGGTGAGTTCTCTCTGTCACAAACAACTCCACATTTGGCTAAGGCTGAGGATCTGGCTTGCTTCCATGTATGTGGACCTATCTGCATTGCCCACGTGGCACGCTGGGGTTGGCTACCCAGAGGCTATTTAAGCTGTGGGCTGGCTTTCCCCAGGGTCAGATGATTGTTCAAGGTTCCTGAATAAACTGCATTGAAAAAAAAAAGTTGGTCTTTTGAAAATACCATATTAAATAGACATGTTCTAACTATGTTCATTTTTCTAACCCTAAATATTATCATAGTTTATAGAACTTGAGTCTGAAAGCATTGAAATCTGTTAATACAAGCCATTCATGGAAAATGTCAAGATACATTATAAATAAATAAATGTTGCTGGGCATATATAGTTTATTAATCCTATCCAGACTCTGGTAATATAATAATAAATAAACAAATTATCCAGGTACATGATGCTTACATATATGGGTTTCATTGGGCTAATGAAATATTCTAAACAAAAGTAGCACAGGGAGAAAAGGTTTTATTTCAGCTTGCACTTCCAGTACTTCAGTCCCTGAGAGACGTCAGGGCAGAAACTCAAGGTAAATGGAAACTAAAATAGAGATCATGAAGGAAGGTTGTTTGCTGGCTTGCTCGTTCACTCATGCTCAGAGCTGGCTTTCTTGTACATCCCAGGCACACCCGCCTGGGCATGGTGCTTCCTACAATGATGTGGGTCCTCTCATGTCAATCATCAGTCAGGACAATCTCCAGAGGTATGGCCATAGGCAAATATGATGGAGCTAGTTCTTCAACTGGGCTTCACGCTTCTCGGCAATGTCTAGGTAGCATCAAGTTAACAGTAAAAAACTAACCAGCACAATATACCCTATGTCAACTTGATGCCTAAACATGTTACTGTTACGCCATAACTTGTCCTTTTTTCTCTAATGTAATGTATTGCTATCATAGAGTACAGTCCAATCTTTAATAGTACTACAGTCTTTAAAATGTCAACAATTTTAAAAGTCAACAGTCCCTTGAAAATTCAGTCTTTAACTATGATCTCCTGTAATATCTCCTGTAATACATACATACATGTATATACATGCATATCTTCTTAATATCTCCTATAATACATATATAGATTCTTAATATCTCTTATAAATCTCATGTAATACACACATATATATGTGCATATGTACATATATATATATATATATATTCTTATTCCAAAAAAGAAGAACAAAGGCATAAAAATATCATGCTCAATCAAAAACAAAATCTAGCAGTATAAACATATACCTCTCTGTTCCATGGGGCTTGGTTGGCTACACTTCTCTCAGTTGGCCATTCATAGCATGCAGAGCTTATCTTGCAAGCTCAGGCCAGCTCCATTTCACGTCTACCACAGTCCTTGGCAAACATCCCAAGGTTCTGGCATCTTCAACATACGGGTCATCCGCTCCAACCGAGAAGCCTTCAACAATGACTTCTCTCAAGCTCTCTTCAGGGACTGTCTCTGCTACAGGGCACCAGGCCTCAGCAATTCTGCATGCCCCCCTCAGTCTTTCAGCTTTGATATCTTCACAACCAACACCGTGCGGGAGACTCTTAAATACTTGGCTACCGGATTGAGATGCGGCCTTGGCCCCCTTGAATCACAGTTTCTGTATGCGGAAGCCATTGAAAGACATCCCAGAGTAAATCACCCAAATACACTAATCTTATAGTCAATCACAGATGATTCCTTAAACCCACCATCCATTGTCTCTACAAAGCACAGAAGATGTCACATCAGGTAATCACAACTGATTCTTCACCCCCAAATGACCACAGCAGCAACCACAGAACCTCAATTCCAGAATATCACACAAAGCTCCCCTAGTCCAGTCCTTAAGCCCTTTCCCTTCTGGAATTTCACAAGCCAGGCCTCCATTGTCTGCATTCCTGCTGATATATTTATCCTTCAGTCTCTGACTAGAAGAGCCCATTAAGCTCTGGGTACTCGTTATTTTTTTCAGCTCAAAGGGCCATTTTTTTTTCACAATTCCCTTTGGGAAAAAAAACAAACAAAAACAAACAAACAAGCAAAAACAGGACCAAGTCTATCTCAGCAATACAATACTTTCTTGGTTCCAACTTTATTAACCTCTGAGCTTGGACAGCCAAGGCTACACAGAGAAATCTTGTCTCAAAACAACAACAAAAAGATATACGGAGTTGTTCGTGACAGAGAGCACTCACCATCGGGAAGGTGGAAGGCGGAAACCAGCTCCATCTTTAAGGCATAGCATTCCGCAGCTCTCTACAGTTCCCCCTTTTTGTTTTAGACGCATCAGGCAAGAGTAGAGGTCTGATCTCGAGGATCTGGCTTGCTTCCATGTATGTGGACCTATCTGCATTGCCCCCGTGGCACGCCTGGGTTGGCTACCCAGAGGCTATTTAAGCTGTGGGCTGGCTTTCCCCGGGGTCCGAGGATTGTTCAATGTTCCTGAATAAACTGCATTGAAAAAATAAATAAATAAAATAAAATCTTAGAAAAAAACAAAAAACAACAACAACAAAAAAAAGATATACGGAAGAAGACTTCATTGCTTTAAAAGAACTCAAGAGGAACTGTGGTGACACATGCCAACATCCCTCTAATACCATCTACTTAGGAGGCTGGGGAAAGAAGGTTCCAAGTCAGTATCATCATAGAGAACTGAGTCTCCATATGAAAAAATTGGACTTAATAATGTACCTCAGTGGTAAAGCACTTGATCTGAGTGCCAAGGTTTGATACTAATCACTGAAAAATAAAAGGAAGATTAAAATGTTAACAAAAATGTCGGCTAGAAGAGAAAGGAAAATAGGTGTATCCGGTAAAGCTTCCTAAACCACATAAATAAGTAACCTCTTGAAGAAGCAAATGCTAATATAACATAGACTCCCCATGAAGACAACAGGAATAATAGAACAACAAAGGTTCATAAGTGTGTGATGTGTGAAGAAACGTGTATTTGAATTTTGCTGCAACAGAAGAGCTGCAAGGGTCACTATTACTACATAAGGGAGGAAGAATGTACATGCCAACAGGAAGCATACTGGTAACTCGCTGAAGTAACACACCAGCTATTCTCTAGAAAGTTCGGATTTTGCTCTTTAGATCTGTGTGCGTGTGAGTACGTGTGTGTGTTTGTGTGTGTGTGGTGTGTATGCAGGTACACAAATGAGCGTGTATGCATGCAGAGGCCAGACAACAATCCCAGCTGTGATCTGTGCCAAGTGGTCATAGGGATGTATGTGCTTTCTTCTTCCCTGCCCTCGATCACAAACACACGCCATGCTAGCATCTAGAGCACATGAGTACCGTCCTTCCCATGCCAGCATTTTGCCTATTAAGCTTCTCCCACACATGCTACATAGCCTTTTAATGCCGTTTACTGGGCATTTTCTGAGTTGGCAGAGGAATTTTGACTCATATATGGTAAAGATCAAGAGTTATTTAAAATCATTAGATACGCCAATGAAATGCTAGTGAGAGACCAAAGACTTAAAAATCAGTGGGTATTGTTTTAAACTTTAAAGCAGAAGCCTGAATGAAGGCGAGCTAGGTGGAGACATGTCCAGCGACCTTCGGGGAAGAACTAGCCTCCATGCCCTGAAGGGAAGAACTAGCCTTATTGTACTCTTTTCCTGCCCACTAATTATAGAGTTGCTGGGAAACCAGCCCATATGACCAGGCCATAACTGTTTGTAGTCTTGGCACCTAAAGAGGACCAATCATTTCAAAAGTCAATTTCCCTTACCCAATCATGTAAAGGCAAAGCATGTAAGTCCCTGCTTGTGGTTTTGCCCCATAAAAACCATGCTTCCTTAGACCTCGGGCTGCATTCCTCTCCTGTTTCCACAAGGGGTTTGCATCCTTGTTTGAACATGTATACGATTAAAAAGACCCTCATGTGTTTTGCAATGGACTCGACTCCTGGTGCTCTGTTGGGGTCTCATGATTTAGGTATAACACTAGATTTTAAAAACATAAATAAAGATAATTTAAGCAATTTTTTTTAAAGCTGTCTATGTCATACACTTAACACTTGAAACTACCAGGGCTGGGCATGTAGCTCAGTGTTAAAACCCTTATCTGTGGACACCCTGGGTTTAATCCCTACTGATACAAAGCCAATCAGACCATCACCACCACCACCACAACAACAACAACCACAACAACACAGACTTGGTTAGTATATTTGTTGCTTTTCTGTTGCCGTGATAAAATAACAAGATCAGAAGCAACTTAAGGAACACTTTATTTTGCCTTATAGTTCTAGAGAGATTGAGTCTGTAATGAATAGAGAGTCTGTAAGGAACAGCATGAAGCAAAGACGGGAAGCTAAAGGGTCTCATTTTTCTGCACACAAGAAGCATAGAGAATAAACTGTTAGAGACACGGGACTGTAAATTCCCCAAGCCCACCACCAGTGGTGTGCTTTCAGCAAGGATCCACATTCAAAAGTTCCATAACCTCCCTTGAAATGCCACCAACTGGGGAACAAGTGTTAAAATACCTATTGGAGAGATTTCTCATTTAATCCAAACCAGTTTGTAACTATATTTTATAAATTATCTAAAAATAAACTTTGGGTTCGGAAGCTAACTGATCCTAGAACCACCTTAAACAAAAATTAGACTTTGGCTATTTCATTTTATCAGCAGGCCTTTGGAAGTGGGTCTACCGAAAAGAACATTAAAAAGTCTAACCCAATGCTGCCTCGGATCCAGCAACATCTGTGACCTTGTTAGACATGGAAGTTCTCAGCCCCCAATTCATAGGCCTACTAAATCAAAAACTCAGGGAGTGCAGATACTGCTCACTTTCACAAGCCCTCCTGTTAATTACCCAAGAAATCACTGTTCTCAGCTGGTCTGGTAGCACAAGAGAAAATGCCTGGTCCCAAAACCTAGCTGCCACCTGTGCCCCCACAGGTCAGAGTTTCATATGCTTTCTACATCTCACTGTCAGACTGTGAGGCAAGACAAGTTTCACATAGTTCTGTTAAACGGACATTAGCTCTTCCAGATGATCCACAGTGACTCCAGTTTGTAACATCTGTCACAGACAAAAGCTGCTCGCCTGGCAGGTTTCCTATCTTATATTGACGCCTTGATTCTCTGTCTCTGAAGTTGATAGCCTGAATGGGCATGGTATAACTAACACTTTCTGTGTTCCTGCAGTAACACAGAAATAAAGAGCCCATCAAACTGTTACTTCTTTCTGTACAAGAAGTCTTTGCTTTCTTGTATCAAACAAATTGTTCAGAAAACACCGCACTCTATATTTTTCTCTTCAGGACATCTTATCTTCCTGAATTGCTCTGCAGGTAATCTACCATTATAAAAAATTACTCATGTGTCTACTTGGCTACTTAGAATAGGAGGAATGATATTATGGTATTAAGAAGAAATAACTACGTTTTCAAATATGAAAAATTTTCAAATCTAAATTTGGATTACAAAGGCTAACTAATAAAGATGTGTGTAAGAGAGAGAGAAAGGAGAGGGTAAGGCAGAGGCAGAGGAAGAGAGTCTATGACCAAACCACTCAAATGCACCCAATCTGATCTTGGAAGCTAAGAGGATCAAGCCTTGTTAAGATTAGTTCTTAGGTAGGAAATTGCCTGAGAATATATTTTACTGCTTAGATGTGGGGGGGGGGGGGGGTGCATGTGTAAGAATGGAAATACAGAAATAGAAAGTTCGATTTGTGATAATTTTATTTTGGTGTTGGTGGTGATTTTTTTAAAGATGAGGAAAATGATCAGAAGGGAGGTATAACTTGATTTGAAAATAGAACTTAAAAGAGGTCTTTTTCTGTGAATTCCTGAATTCTGATTTCTCCAGAATAACTAGTGCTCTGCCTTTACAATGTTATGTAATTTCAGGAGAAAAAGAAAGCAAAGTCTTATTTGGTCATTTATTAGAATGAATTTCCCCCAATATGGCTTCCCCTTCAGCTGTCATGAGCTGCGAAGATATATTCCCTCTTTGTAAATTTAAAAAGCCTGGCAGTGACATGAGTGGATAGCAGTAAATAACACTGCCACCAGCACCTAAATGGAATCTCTGATGTCTTGTTTTGCACTTCTGTCAGCAGTGTCTGCCTCCTTAGAACAATATTTCATTAGACTCATAATGAAATGATAATGTGGGTACAGGTTATTTATAGCATGCATTCCTATTGGTTGGGCTGAGTTTTGTTGCTGCATTAATCAAACACAAACCGAGCTCAGACAGCACTTGAAACTCTTAAAGTTACCTTTAAAAACAGATGCAGTAAAGGCAACAAAAACTTTCAAAGTGAGACCACATAAAAATAGTGTCTTTTATGAACAATTTTAGTGAGAAAAAAAAAAATCCCAAGGAAAGACAAGATAGTATGTGCATATCTTTCTAGATGAATTGCAATTTTCCTCAAAGGAATCTTTGGAAAATAGTAAAATGATCAAGAGAAGTGAATCTCCAACCAATATTCATCTCCTGGTGTTAGAGTATGTTAAACAAACCATAATTAATTGAAAATGTCTCTGGATTCAATATTATAGAATTTTGTGAAAACATGACATAGTAGTGAACTCCCTGTGTTCTATATTGGATTCATATTTCATATTCATAATTCAATGCACAAATCCATATTTTACAGATATATACCTTAACATACAGAATAAGAGTAATTGCTAGCTTAATAATTTTCATGATAAAATGGCAAGTGTGTTATTAATACAAGGAAAACAGGGTCTGTGGTTTCAAAGTTTATTATTTGCATGACCCTTGGGCAGGTTACTTAAACTCTCTTACTCAGATTTTTCACCTGTAAAGAAAGTTTAGTAGAAATTTTTGTTGCATGAAATTAACATGAAGAATAACAAAGGTGAAACTGAAAAGACACGGTTATGAGATCTAATATGTAAAAACTAAGCAAATATGTTTGTGTGTTTTATGAAACTAATCAATTAATAATACCAACAAACTTAGGAGATATTCCATAACCAGCCTGATATTGACTGGCTTTATCTTATGTAGGTCTTGAACAGGTAACAGCAGTTGCTGAGCTAATAAGTGCAGTAACCCTGTGGTGTCCTAAGGACAATGTTTTAATGGAAACTTAAATTAAGTAGAGAAAAAACTAAAAACCCTCCATCTAAAAATCAAAACAAAAGCAACCATTCTCTTTGCTCCTAACCATTACAGTGCTCAAAGTCTTGGTAACATAGATAGATAGATAGATAGATAGATAGATAGATAGATAGATAGATAGATAAGCAATATATATCTTAGAATATAAATGTATATATCCTTAGAAATATATATATGTATATAATGTAGTTTATAAACATATATAGTATATATACATATGTATATATATCTAAGGATATATATTTTATAATAAATTATAGTATAGTATAATTATAATAATTATAATATAATATATTAAAATCATAATGTATACATATGTATATATAATAGAGTATATATATATATATTCCTAAGACTGTGAGCACTCTCTTTAAAAGAGAGAGAGAGAGATCAGCAAATAGGAAAGCAGCATGGTCAGCTACAGTATGATGCTTACACAAATAGAAAAGGGTTGAACCAAATTATCCTTTTATTCATATTATATAATCCTTAAAATTTTGCAAGGATTTCATTATAAAACATTTAAAGCCAGTGAACTGTTTCTCAAAAGAGGCAAGATTTTAAAATATCGGTATCCAAAAAGGAGAGACAAAACAACTTTGGCAACGTTACTGCTGAGAGCTTAAGGAAGGTAAATAATGTTGTTGAAAACTAAAGGAAAGTAGATCTTTATTCTGTAATGTCAGAGATTTGTCCCAACAGTTGCCTGCAGTAATGCACAATACAGGACTTTTATTTAACTGTGAGATTTTCAGGCAGAATATCACAGTGGCCTCTTGATTTCTCCCTGCTGTTAAAATGTGAGAAAAGAGATGAACTCAAAAATAACTTTTTCATATAAAGGAGATAGGTATCACTATGCTCCCAAATAAAGCTATTTGCATTCAAAGATCCCTCAGGTAACAAATTGTTGGCAAATGTTCTCTACCAGTGAGCCATATCCCCAGTCAGATAACAATGTATTCTTGAGGTAACTTTCTTAAGAAAAAAGTTCTTTGTCAAAATCTCTGACCTCAAATTTCTAATTGATCCCTTCAGAGGTGGCATCTTCAGAGCGTCCCTCTCCATTAAACAATTGAACTACTTTAAGCTTCTGAGTTTCCCAAAGTCCAGCTTTAAGAGCATAAAACACGCTATGGGAAGCAGATGAGGATTTAAAGCATGGGGTCAAACCACAAGGATGGAGATGGGAGTTCTGGGGGAATATTTCTCGGAAAGCATTCTGAGCCAAACTCAAGAATTAAGATTAAATAAATTCTAGCCTTTCAATAGACCAGTGACTGCTGGACACCAACTGCTTTCAGCTCTTAAATTTAGTTGTCTAATGAAGGAGTAATAATCTAAGAGCAGACTGCATTTTAGGTATCGGATGTGATACAGATAAATCATTGAGTTTACAGATCTAATAAAAAAAAAAAAACACCAGCATGACAAAGAATATTGAACTGGAGGATTATTGTCTGTATCTGAATTGAATAGAATGACGACATTTTGTTCTTCATTACTTCACTTGTTGCTCTAGCATGAAAATACTAGGTGGGACACATTATGATATTGCAGAACATAAGTAAATAAATTTGAGCCATTTTTTTCTTTCTATTTTTTTAATTATTATTTTTTTATTATTACTTACATTTTATTAACTCTGTATCCTGGCTGTATCCCTCTCTCTCATTCCCTTCCAAACTCTCCCTCCCTTCCTCATCTCCTCCCTGCCCCTTTCCAAGTCCACTGATTGGGGAGGACCTCCTCCCCTTTCATCTGACCCTGTTTTATTAGGTATCTTCAAGACTGGCTGCAAAGTCCTCCTCTGTGGCCTAGCAGGACTGCTCCTCCCTTGGGTGGTGGGGAGGCCAAAGAGCCTGCCATTGAGTTCCTGTCAAAAATAATCCCTGTTCCCCTTACTATGGGAAACCAATTGGTTACTGAGCTACCACAGGCTTCATCTGAGCAGAGGTTCTAGGTTATATCCATACATGGTCCTTGGTGGAGTGTCAGTCTCAGAAAAGACCCCTGTGCCCAGATATATTTGGTCCTTGTGGAGCTCCTATCCTTTTCACATCATACTAACTCTCCCTTCTTTTACATGACTCCCTGCACTCTGCCGAAGGTCTGGTTATGAGTCTTAGTATCTGCTTTGATACACTGCTAGGTGGAGTCTTTCAGGGTCCCTCGGCAGTAGGCTCCTGTCCTGTTACTTGTTTTCTCCTACATCCAATGCACACCCCATTTGTCTTTCTAAATGAGGTTTGATCATCTTACCCCGGGTCCTCTTTCTTGTTTGTCTTCTTTAGGTGTATAGATTTCATTATGTTTATCATATCTTATAGGACTATATAAGTGAGAATATACCATGTGTGTCTTTCTCCTTCTGGGATACCTCACTCAGAATGATCTTTTCTAGATTCCATCATTTGCCTGCAAATTTCATGATTTCCTTGTTTTTGATTGCTGAGTAGTATTCCATTGTGTAAATGTACCAAAATTTCTGTATCCATCACTCAGTTGAGGGACATCTGGGTTGTTTCCAGGTTCTGGCTATTACAAATAAAGCTGCTACAAACATGGTTGAGCAAATGTCCTTATTGTGTACTTGAGACTCTTTTGGATGTATGCCTAGGAGTGGTATAGCTGGATCTTGAGGAAGCACTATTCCTAATTGTCTGAGAAAGTGCCAGATTGACTTCCAAAGTGGTTGTACCAGTTTACATTCCCACCAGCAATGGAGGAGGGTTCCCCTTTCTCCACAATCTCTCCAACATGTGTTGTCACTTGACTTACTCATCTTAGCCATTCTGATGGGTGTAAGGTGAAATCCAGGGTTGTTTTGATTTGCATTTCCCTGATGGCTAAGGATGTTGAGCATTTCTTTAAGTGTTTCTCTGCCATTCTATACTCCTCTACAGAGAATTCTCTGTTTAGCTCCATAGCCCATTTTTTAATTGGATTACCTGATTTATTGTTTTTTAACTTCTTTAGTTCTTTATATATTCTGGATATCAGCCCTCTGTCAGATATAGGGTTGGTGAAGATCCTTTCCCAGTCTGTAGGCTGTTGTTTTGTTCTAACGACAGTGTCTTTTGCTTTACATTAGCTTTTCAGTTTCATGAGGTCCCATTTATTGCTTGTTGATCTTAGAGCCTGTACTGTTGGTGTTCTGTTCAGGCAGTTGTGTCCAGTGCCAATGAGTTCTAGGCTCTTCCTCACTTTTTCTTCTAACTGATTTAGAGTATCTGGTTTTATGTTGAGGTCTTTGATCCACTTGGACTTTAGTTTTGTGCAGGGTGATAAATATGGATCTATTTTCATTTTTCTGCATGTAGACATCCAGTTGGACCAGCACCATTTGTTGAAGATGCTGTCTTTTTTTCATTGAATGTTTTTGAATTTCAGCCATTTTAAAACTAACTTAGAAATTCTTTGACATCCTTCCCTTCAAGATAAGTGATTAGCCAAACTCCATCCATCAAGGCATGGAGTTGTGGGATAATTCTGAGTGTAAACAAACAAACAAACAAACAAAAACAAGACATGTGACCTCAGTTTCTTCAGAACTGAAAAGAATGTGGAATGTGTTCTCATGCTCCTCCCAGGTGCAGTAGATAGAAATGAGTTTCTTTCAGCAGCTGTTATTCATATGCCTCTATGAAAAAACAAGTTTCTGCTAGTGCGGCCTGTATTTATGATTGTACACTTTGTTAGGGTGATTTTGTTTTGAAGATTCTGAGCACAACAGACTCCATTTTGGTATAGACTCCTTTTTATAATGGACCTAGCTCTCACCCTCAGAACCTGAAAAATGTGTTTGTACTTGTAGGAAACCATAACATTCCAGAAGAGACAGTATGCCCACCCTGACACCAGTCAATCAGGAAAGAGGCTGAAATGACTGTTGTCCTTATAGTTGTTAAAACGATTATGTTTTTCTTGTAGTTGCTAAAATAGTTACTACAACTTGCCTTTAGCCAATCACTACGTAACAAGCCTGCTCTTGTTAAATCTCACCCAATCACCTAGTCTGGAAGTCCCTTCCCCTTGCTAAAAGCCTATAAAAATCAGCTTCTTTCTAGGCGAAGGGTTCCTGGCCTCTGTCTGCTGTGTCAGTTCATGTTGGGGGCCCCAGCTTAAGGCAAAATAAAGGCTATTTGCTTTGAAGATGATTTCTGACTCCTGGTGTGGTCAGTGGTCTTTTGGAGTCTTGCAAACTAGGTACATTTTAATCCTCGTAGGCTGAATGCTGGTGCTCTCAATACAGTTGGCTAGTGCATCAACCTTAGCCCACCTCATATTTCAGCCCTGCTCTTCCAGGTTCAGGCAGCCAAGCAGAGTGGTAAACAAGGTCCATGTAATATCGCATTAAATCCGATCTCTGGGGCTCAACTGTTGTTTTTGTTTTACAAATATACAAACAATGAACTGTTATTGCTTGTTAATAAAAGGGATTTCAAGCCAATCATATGCATTTTGATGATTATTTCAGACAAAGAACCATGCTAGTTTCAGTATTAACACAAATAAAACATTCACTGAAAAGCATTACAAGATATTCCAGAGAGGAAGCATGGAGGCAGCTTTTCTTTCTAAGAAAATGGTGATTAGGAAATGTATAATTCTATCCTTATAAAGCAGTCTCTCTTATTCCATTACCTCTCTCTCTCTCATACACGCACAATTTATCTAGAAAGCAATTTGTTTTCTTTTCAATATGTTGCTTTTTCACAAGTACATGTTTAATAAGGATCATGCATTGTGTTTGTGCAACTCAAAGGTTAGCCTGTAAGATGTTGATCATAACTTTGTATTGACTATGGAATGTTGGGCAGGAAAATTACTCTGATCCTTCTGAACAAGGACACAGTGCCCCTCAAGGAGTTCAGTTCAAGTCTGCTACTTACGGGACTATCAGTAGACATGGGAAATAGCACTTGGCTTAAATTCTTTCGGACACTATGACCATCAGTGATACACAGGTTACATTGGGTAGAAGAACAAAAAATGGAACCTACATATCCCTATATCCCACTTTTAAGATAAACACTGTACATTCTGCAAGCGGGTGCAATGACATTTCCATCACTGTCTGAAGGAAAATAAGTTAAAACTGACATGGCAAATGGGCATCAAAATAATTCAGTATATAAGCCAAACAACACAATGTCTCAATTAGTCTAATGATTCTCTGAAATAAAAGTAATCTTTATATAATACTGATTAGTGGGTCATTTAGGCAATTCCTAAAACTGCTTGGTTATAAACATACTTTGTGTACCATGGTACTTTTTGAATTTTTTAAAAGGAAGTTCACATAGGTTTATAGGAAAGTAATCCTGGGTTGAAATTAGAATTGTACTATTCAAATAATTGAACCATGAGACAGTCAAATTCAAAGTTTTGTGTTTCATATAAATACAATGGAGGCAATATTAACATTTTCTAAAGTCAAAACTAGTGATATTAACTACATTTGTTGGGTAAGCTCTGTGTTACCCAACATTTTCAGTGATTTCTATGATGATAAGCAACAGAGAATAAAAATATTTAACTTGTATCATTGGCATAATTATCATTTTTTTATATTATGACATATCTGTTCCAGTATAAATATTGTTAAGAGTACAAGTAAAACATAACAGGAAATGAAATAAAATTC
Source organism: Meriones unguiculatus (assembly GCF_030254825.1). Taxonomy (NCBI): domain Eukaryota; kingdom Metazoa; phylum Chordata; class Mammalia; order Rodentia; family Muridae; genus Meriones; species Meriones unguiculatus. Next base: position 35,181,004 of record NC_083367.1, on the reverse strand, counting down.
TATTTTTATATAAATATATGTAAAGAACTAATATGACTTGGAAATCAAGCTGTCATTTTCTCAGAAAATTAGGAATAGTGTTACCTCAAGATCCAGCTATACCACTCCTAGGCAAACATGCAAAAGATGCTCAAGTATACAACAAGGTAATTTACTCAACCATGTTCGTAGCAGCTCTATTCATAATAGCCAGAAGCTGAAAACAACCTAGTTGTCCCTCAGCTGATGAATGGATACAGAAATTGTGGTACATTTATACAATGGAATACTACTCATTCATTAAAAACAAGTAAATCATGAAATATACAGGCAAATGGTGGAGACTAGGAAAGATCATCTTGAGTGAGGTAACCCAGAAGTAGAAAGACACACATAGTATATACTCACTTATAAGTGGCTATTAGCTATATAATATAGAATAAACATATTAAAACGTATACTCCTAAAGAAGCTAAACAACAAGGAAGACCCCAGGGAAGAAGCTCAATCTTCCCTCAGAAGGACAAATGCAACAGACATCAGACAAAGGAGAAGACAGACATCAGGATAGGAGAGCACAAAGGGCCTCTGAAAGACTCTACTGATTGAGGTATCAAAGCAGAAGTTAAGACTCATAGCCAAACTCTGTGTAGAGTGCAGGGAATCTTATGAAAAAAGGGGGAGATAGAAAGACTTGGAGGGGACAGGAGCTCCAAAAGGACACCAACAAAGCCAAGCAAGCAAGCAAAAAAAAAAAAAAAAAAAACTGAGCCCTGAGAGCCCCAAAGAAAATGATACCACAACCAAGGACAATGCATGGAGAAAATCTAAAACCCCTGCTCAGGTGTAGCCTATAGAGTCAGTCTCCAAGTGGGGTCCTTAGTAAGAGGAGCAGGGGCTGTCTCTGACATGAACTCAATAGCAGGCTCTCTGATCACCTCCCACTTGGGGATGCAGCCTTGCCAGGCCACAGAGGAAGAGAATGCAACCAGTCCTGAAGACACCTGATATAGTCTAGAGTCAGATAGAAGGGGAGGAAGACCTCCCCTATCAGTGGACTAGGGGAAGGGCACAGGGGGAGAAGAAAGAGGGAGGGTGGGTTTGGAAGGAAATGAGGGAGCGGGCCACAGCAAGGATACAAATTGAATAAATTGTATTAAATTATAACAATAAAAAGAAAAGAAGAGAAGAGAAGAGAAGAGAAGAGAAGAGAAGAGAAGAGAAGAGAAGAGAAAAGAAAAGAAAAGAAAAGAAAAGAAAAGAAAAGAAAAGAAAAGAAAAGAAAAGAAAAGAAAAGAAAAGAAAAGAAAAGAAAAGAAAAACTAAAGAAAAGAAAAACTTCTTGGCCTGTATGAGGGATTTTCTATACTGAGATAAGTGAAGTGTGTGAAGACTTACCCTAAACATGAACCAAGTCCTGGAAAAAAGAAAATGGAGAAAGCAAGAACCACCATTGTCTCTCTTTGCTTTATGGCTGTGTGAAATGAGACCAGCTGTAATGTGTCCTGCTGTCACACCTTTTCTTCAGTGCTAGTCTCTTTCCCTTTGCACTGTGACTACAAATAAGCTCTTTTCCCCTTATGTTGCTCTTTGTCAGGCATTCTGTCACACACAGAGACAATGAGAAAAGCTACTAATATACAAGACATGTTTACCTTGTAGCAAAGAAAACAGAACTAGCAATGATAAAATTTGACTTTAAGTGCAATAAAGAACAGAGTTTCTTTCCAAAAAGCTTATCATAAATTGAAGCATACACACACAACCTGTACAAAACCAAACCAGACCAAACCCCAGCAGAGAGAATGGAGTGGGTAGAAAGATTTATCGTACCTAGTACCTAGCAGTGGCAATTATCAGTTGCTGAGAGAGGAAGGGTAAGTTTTCTGGGATATTGTAGTACCTGATAAGCTGATAAAACTCTAGTGAAAGGCCACACATCCAAAATTATTTGGGTAGCACAAATTGCCCATAAAGGAAAAGGAGGACACAAAGTTATACAGGAAGGAACATGGCATGGATCTGGAAGAATAGGGTGAGAGAGGATTTATATGATTTAATAAAAAAAACCCCAAAGACATAATAAACATTAAAAAAATAAGGAACAAAAAAAACAGTTAATCAATTGTTAAAGAGACATTTAAACAATGATCTTAGGCTGACATGGCAATCTACATCAGGAAGTTGCTGATAAAGAAAACCCTGTCATCTTAAATACCATGACAATAAGGAAATAATTTAAAAACAAAGAAATGTTGATGCCAGTTTTTCATTTCAAATTCTAAATAAAAACATTCAAAGCTTAATCTTTTATTTTTGTGTATTGATTTTAGAAAGAATGATTTTGTGAAATAGTTACAAACTACCCTTGTATTAAAATTCATAATAACTATAAAGTATCTGCTAAAACACGTGTTATACAACATATTCAATTGACACTGAATAAGTTGACTTATTATATAAATAAGGCACTGGGAAAAAAAATCCCTTTTAAAGTAGCATGCATTTAGAATGTTTCAAACACACATGTTCTTTTTATTTTCTTTATTAATTACACTTTACACTTTGTATCCCCCCTGTGGTTCTCTTCCTCCTCCCATCCCAATCCCTCCTTTTCTCCACCCTCTGTATGCATGCTCCTCCCCAAGTCCACTGATAGGGGAGGACTTTTTTCCTTCCTTCTGATCCTAGTCAATTAGGTCTCATCAGGAGTGGCTACAGTGTCTTCTTCTGTGGCCTGGTAATGCTGCTCCCCCCTCAGGGGGAGGTAATTAAAGAGCAGGCCAATCACTTCATGTCAGAGGCAGTCCCTGTTCCTATTACAATAGAACCCACTTGGATACTGAACTGCCTTGGGCTACATCTGTGCAGGGGTCTTAGGTTATCTCCATGCATAGTCCTTGGTTGGAGTATCAGTCTCAGAAAAGACCCCTGTGGTCAGATTTTTTGGTTCTGTTGCTCTCCTTGTGGAGTTCCTGTCCTCTCCAGATCTTAACTGTTTCCCACTTCTTTCATAAGATTCCCTGCACTCTGCCCAAAGGTTGTCCATAAGTCTCAGCATCTGCTTTGATAGTCTGCAGGGCAGAGCCTTTCAAAGGTCCTCTGTGGGAGGCTCCTAACTTGTTTCCTGTTTTCTCCTTCTTCTGATGTCCATCCTCTTTGCCTTTCTGAACGGGGACTGAGCATTTTAGCCAGAGTCCTCCTTCTTGATTAGTTTCTTTAGGTGTACATATATTAGTAGGTTTATTCTATATTATCTGTCTAGTATCCACTTATGAGTGAGTACATACCTTGTGTGTCTTTCTGCTCCTGGGATACCTCTCTCAAAATGATCTTTTTTGGTTCCTACCATTACCTGCAAATTTCATGATTCCCTTGTTTTTTTACTGCTGAGTAATATTCCATTGTCTAGATGTACCACAATTTCTGTATCCATTCCTCAGTTGAGGGGCATCTGGGCTGTTTCCATCTTCTGGCTATTACAAATAAAGCTGCTACAAACATGGTTGAGCAAATGTCCTTATTGTGTAGTTGAGACTTTTGGATATATGCCTGGGAGTGGTATAGCTGGATCTTGAGGAATTGATATTGCTAGTTTGAGAAAGTGCCAGATTGATTTGCAGAGTGGTTGTACAAGTTTACATTCCCACCAGCAGTGGAGGAGGGTTCCCCTTTCTCCACAGCCTCTCCAGCATGTTTTGTCTTTTGAGTTTTTGATCTTAGCCATTCTGATGGGTATAAGGTAAAATCTCAGGGTCATTTTGATTTGCATATCCCTGATGACTAATGAAGTTAGGCATTTCTTTAAGTATTTCTCTGCCATTCTATATTCCTCTGGAAAGAATTCTGTTTAGCTCTGAACCCCATTTTTTAATTGGATTATGTAATTTGTTGCTGTTTAATTCTTGAGTTCTTTATGTATACTAGTTATTAGCCCTCTGTCAGATATAGAGTTGATGAAGATCCTTTCCTAATCTGTAGGCAGTTGTTTTGTTCTGACAACAGTGTCCTTTGCTTTACAGAAGCTTTTCAGTTTCATGAGGTCCCATTTATTGGTTATTGCTCTTAGAGCCTGTGCTGTTGGTGTTCTGTTCAGGAAGTTGTCTCCTGTGCCAATGAGATCTAGGCTCTTCCCCACTTTTTCATCTAACCAATTTAATGTGTCTGGTTTTATGTTGAGGTTTTTGATCCACTGGACTTTAGTTTTGTACAGGATGATAAGTATGGATCTATTTGTATTTTTCTACATGTAGACATCCATTTAGACCAGCACCATTTGTTAAAGATGCTGTCTTTTTTCCATTGTATAGCTTCGGCATCTTTATCAAAGATCAGGTGTCCATAAGTGTGTGGGTTTATTTCTAGGTCTTCTATTTGATTCCATTGATCTACCATCTTTTTTCTATGCCAGAACCATGTAGTTTTTAGTATTGTTGCTCTATAGTACAGCTTGAGATCAAGGATGGAGATACCTCCAAAAGATCTTTTATTGTAGAGGATTATTTTGGCAATTCTGGGTTTCTTGTTATTCCATATGAAGTTGAGAATTTTTCTTTCAAGGTCTGTAAAGAATTGTGTTGATATTTTGATTGGAATTGCATTGAATCTGTAGATTGCTTTTGGTAAGATAGACATTTTTACTATGTTAATCCTGCCAAGCCGTGAGGATGGAAGATCTTTCCATTTTCTGATATCTTCTTCTAATTCTTTCTTCAGAGACTGGAAATTTTTTTCATACAAGTCTTTGACTTTCTTGGTTAGGGTCATACCAAGGTACTTTTTGTGGCTATTGTGAAGGGTGTTGTTTCCCTAATTTCTTTCTCAGCCCTTTTGTCTTTTGTATACAGGAGGGCTACTGATTTTTTTTTTTAGTTAATTTTGTATCCAGCCACTTTGCTGAAGGTGTTTATCAGCTGTAGGGGCTCTCTGGTAGAATTTTTGGGGTCACTCAGGTATACTATGATGTTATTTGCAAATAGTGATACTTTGACCTCTTCCTTTCCAATTTGTATCCCCTTGATCTCCTTTAATTGTCTTATTGCTCCAGCTAGGACTTCAAGAACTATATTGAAGAGATTTGGAGAGAGTAGGCAGCCTTACCTTGTCCCTGATTTCAGTGGGATTTATCTAAGTTGATAGAGGAGCATCAGTTCTTAAAAAGAAAAAATAAGTATCAGTCTGGCTCTGAAAACAAGTGATCTGTTTCTTTCAAACATCAATCTAGGACACTCTGTCCCCTATACTCCATTTTCCAGCCCCACAACTCTGCCTGCTTTCCCAGAGGCCTAATTGTAACCAGACACCAGGTAAGACCCACTCACTCCAACTACTCACCCCATGCCAAGCCCTGGCACACCAAGTCAAAGCACACCCTATAGTAATAAACTTTACTGTAGTAAACTTTACCGTTTCCTGCACTCCATTTTCCAGCCCACAACTCTGCCTGCTTTCCCTCAGGTCCACCGGCACCAGGAACACCAGGTAAGACACCCCCGCCCTGCCCTCCAGTACCATGCCCACTAAGTGCTCTGAAAACACACCCAACAGCTTAAACTTTACCGTACTCCCTGGTCTCCATTTTCCAGGCCACAAGTCCAAATGGCTTCCGGGAAGACATGCTGCCACTAGAGATCCCAGAGCCAAGGTTAGCACCCCAAAACCCCAGAGGCCATGCAGGTCATAGAAACTGCAGGTGAAACACCCTACTGGACCTGAAGACTCAATAGTCACCAGAACCCTGGGCTACTCAGACCAGAACATAGAGAGGAAACAGAATCCAAGGGTAGGGTGGGGGTGGGGGTGAGAACTCCCATCCAACAAAGATATTCAGAAATCAGCATCTAAACCTATAATAACCAAAGACCTCTCTAAAGACTAGTGAAAGAACATAATAACAGAAAAGGCAATAAAGCACCACCAGAGCCTAGCTACCCTACTACAACTAGCCTTATATATACTAAGACAGCTGAAGGACAAGAAAATGACCTTAAATCTAATCTTAGGAAGACAATACAGGACTTTAAAAAAAATAAATAATTTTCTTAAAGAAATTTAGAAAAATATAATCAAATAGGCGAAGAAAACACATAAAATCATTCAGAGGAGGACATTGCAGCCAGTCTTGACAAAACCTGATAAGCTAGGGTTAGATGGAAGAGGAGGAGGACCTCCCCTATCAGTGGACTTGGAAAGGGGCATGGGAGGAGATGAAGGAGGGAGGATGGGATTGGGAGGGAATGAGAGAGTGGGATAAAGCTGGGATACAAAGTGAATAAAATGTAATTAATGTAAGAAAATAAAAATTTTAACTAAAAAATAAATAAAAAGACCTGAAAATACAAAAAGAAGTGATAAAAAATAAAGTACAAGCTGAGGGAACTTGGAAATGAAAAACCTAGGTAAAAGAGCAAGAACTATAGACTCAAGCATTACCAATACAAGAGATGGAAGAGAGAATCTTAAGCATAAAAGATATGACAAGAGAAATCAGTACATTGGTCAAACAAAACGTTAATCAAAACGTTTTTGACACAAAACATCCAAGAAATAGAGGACACTAAGAAAAGTGCAAACCTAAGAATAATAAGAATAGAAGAAGATTCCCAACTCAAAGGCCCAGAAAATATTTTCAACAAAATCATAGAAAATGTTTCTTAACCTAAAGAAAGAGATAAATGTACAAGAAGCTTAGAGAACACTAATAAGATTAGACCAAGAACTAAAATTCTCCCAATACATGATAATCAAAATACTAAATATGCATGCTAAAGTTTTTTTTTTATAGAATTGTGTTTGTTTCTTAGTTTTTCTCTTAACCTGCCTATGACCTAAATAATTTGAGATTCTGTTATGTTTGTTTAACACAGTTCATGGCACAACTACTGAGCAGTTTTAACTTTATACTTAACCCTCAAGGCTACTATGGCTTCCTCTCAGTATAAATCTTAACTACACTTGCACTTAGTGACCTTCCCTCCTGAGCTCTCTCTCCTGTTGTATTCTGGACTTCTGCCCCTGATTGAATCCCTTACTTCCTCTAACTCATCCTCCCCTGGAGGGCAGAAAGTTTAGCCCTTTTCTCTCCCCTGCTTAGCAATTGGCTATAAGGTGTTTTAGTGGCTTATCAGGGGAGTAGTTGGGGAGTAGTGTTTATATAACATTGAGACAGGAATTCTCAGAACAAAGATTGCAAACAGATGTGGAGGGTATAGAAATCAGCATTAGAATGACACAATAACTTTATACCTCCATATTCAGAAAAAAAGAATGTTAAAAGCTGGAAGGAAAAAAGGCCAAGTAACATATGAATGCAGACTTATTAGAAATACACCTAACTTCTCAACAAAGACTCTGAAAGCCAGAAGGGCCTAGAAAAATGTCTTGCAGTCTCTAAGAGACCACAAATGCAAGACCACACTACTATATAAAGCAAAATTTTCAATTGTCATAGAGAAAGAAAAGAAGATATTCCATGACAAAAGCAAATTTAAACAATATCTATCCACAAACCTAGCCCTATTGAAGATACCAGAAGGAAAACTCCAACCCAAGAAGGTTAACTATATCTGAAAAAAACATAGGAAGTAAATAACTTTCCAGCAGCAAAAACAAAGGAAGGAAAGCACACAAAAACACACTAACACTATGAACACCAAAATAACAGAATTAACAATCATTGGTCATTAGTAGTTCTCAACATCGATGTTCAGTTCCCCAATAAGAAGACACAGGTTAACACAATGTATGTGAAAATTCTGCTGCATTCAAAAAACACTCCTCAGTGACAAATATAGATGTTACCACAAAGTAAAGAGCTAGGAAAACATTTTCTAAGCAAATGGACAAAAAAAAGCAAGCAAGAGTAGCTATTCTAATATAATAAAATAGACTTCCAACGAAAATTAATTAAAATATCTGGGGAAGGACACTTTATATTTATCAAAGGAAAAATCCACCAATATGACATCTCAGTTCTAAAAAAATTATGCCCCAAATGCAAAGGCACCTACATTTATAAAAGAAATATTATTAAAGCTTGTATCACACATTGAACCACACACACTACTAGTGGAAGACTTCAACACTCCATCCTCACAAACTGACAGGTCACCCAGAGAGAAACTAAACAGAAAAATAATGGAACTAAAAAATGTTAGGACTTAAATGGACCTAACAGGCATTTACAGAACATTTCACCAAAACACAAACAAATATATCTTCTCAGCACCATTTGGAACCTTCTCCAATACTGACCATGTACTCAACAGATACAAAAAAATTGAAATAATTACCTTTACCTTATCAGAAAACCATGGATGTCTGTTCCTGCTGGACTTCAACAACAACAGAAATAACATAAAGCCTACAAACTCACGGAAATTGAAAAACTCTTTACTCAATGACCACTTGGTAAGAGAAGAAATAATGACTTTCTAGAATTCAATAAAAATGAAGGCACAAAATACCCAAATTTATGGAAACAATGAAAGTAGTGCTAAGAGGAAAGTTCATAACACTAAGTGGTTTCAAAAAGAAATTGGAGTTCTTGTCCTCTCCAGATCTTACTATTTCCCACTTCTTTCCTAAGATTCCATGCACTCTGCCCAACAATTGGCCATAAGTCTCAGCATCTGCTTTGATAGTCTGCAGGGCAGAGCCTTTCAGAGGTCCTCTGTGGCAGATTCCTAACTTGTTACCTGTTTAGTTCTTCTTCTGATGTCCATCCTCTTTGCCTTTTGGTATGGGGATTGAGCATTTTAGTCAGAGTCCTCCCTCTTGATTAGTTTCTTTAGATGTACAGATTTTGGTAGTCTCATCCTATATTATATGTCTATATCCATTTGGACACAGGGGTCTTTCCAGAGACGCATACTCCAACCAAGTACCATGCACGGAGATAACCTAGAATCCCTGCACAGATGTAGCCCATGGCAGTTCAGTGTCCAAGTGGGTTCCATAGTAATGAGAAGAGGGACTGCCTCTGCCATAAACTGATTGGCCTGCTCTTTGACCACCTCCCCCTGAGGGGGGAGCAGCCTTACCAGGCAACAGAAGATGACAATGCAGCCACTCCTGATGTGATTTGATAGACTATGTGATCAGAGGAAGGAGAGGGGGACTTCCCCTATCAGTGGACTTGGGGCGGGGCATGCGTGAAGAAGGGGGAGGAGGGAAGGGTTTATGGGGGGATACTAAGTGAATAAAGTATAACTAATAAAAGTTAAAAAGAATAAATTGGAGAGATCTCATACTAGTAACATAACAGCACATCGGAAATCTCTAGAACAAAAAGAAACAAACACACTCAAGAGGATTAGAAGAAGCTGAACTCAGGGTTGAAATCATTAAAACAGAAAGTAAAGAGAATACAAAGAATCAACAAAACAAAAGGTTGATTCTTTGAGAAAATCAAGATAGAAAAACCCTTAGCCAAACTAACTAAAAGTCAGAGAGAGGAAAAATCACATATTAACATAACCAGAAATGAGAAAGGAGACATAACAACAGACACTGAGTAAATCCAAAGAATCATTAAGTCTTAATTCAAAAAACTGTTGTTATGCCAGAGTCATGAGACCCCAGAAGACCATCAGGAGTTGAGTCTTTTGCAAAACACATAAGGAACTTTTTATTTACAAGCTATAGCTTGGGCTCATACCCTCATCTCCTGGGTGGTTGAGAACAAAGAGCCTCGTGCTCAAGTTTGGTGGCTGATTTAAAGATTCTGGTCTCTTCCATGCTCAAAGCAGGGGAATTCCTGCTTAGCAAGCATCTATTGGTTGAAACACAAAAGGGGATACTGCATTTTGAACTGATTGACTATAGGAAGGCCCCAAGCCATTAATGATCTGGCTTCCCTTGTTTGGCTGTCCTAGGGGCAAGGGGCTGGTTTCCTAGCAACTGTATCTCTAGTGGGCAGGAAAAGAATGCAGTAAGACCGGTTCCTCTCTATATGTGGCTGAACATATCTCTACCTAGCTAGCCTTTGATAAGGTTTGTGCTTTAAACTTTAATTCAATAATTCAAAAAGTAATTTTTAATTATTTGGTCTCTAACTGTACTCCTCAAAATTATAAAACCTAAACAAAATGGACCATCTCCTTGTCAGATAGCACTTCCAACATTAAACCCAGATCACATCAACTATCTAAATAGACCTATAACCACTAAGTAAAAGCCATCATTAAAAGTCTCCCAACTAAGAAAAACCCAGAGATGGATAGTTTTGGTGCAGAATTCTACCAGACATTCAAAGAACTAATACCAATACTTTTCAAACTAATGCACAACATAGAAACAGAAGGAACATTGCCAAACTCAGTCTATGAAGCTAAGGTCACCCTGATACCTAAATCACACAAAGACTCAACAAAGCAGGAGAACTTTAGACCAGTCTCCCTAATGAACATTGAAGCAAAATATTCAATAAAATACTAGCAAACCTAACCCCAAAACACATCAAAAACATCATCCAGAATGATTAAGTAGGCTTCATCCCAGAGATGCAGCGATGGTTCAATAATAGAAAATCCACCTACATAATCTACCACACAAACAAATTGAAAAATAAAACCACATGATCATCTCATTAAATGCTGAAAAAAACTTTGACAAATCCAATACTTTCATGTTAAAATCTTGGAGAGATCAGGGGTACAAGGTGCATACTTAAACAGAATAAAGGCAATATACAGCAAACCAATAACCAACATAAATTAAATGGAGACAAACTTAAAGAAATCCCACTGAAATAAAGTACAAGACAAGGCTACATATAATCTCCATATCTTTTCAATATTGTACTTGAAGTTTTAGCTAGAATAATAAAACAGCTAAGGAAGATCAGTGGGGATACAAAAATTGGATGGAAGAAATCAAAGTATTTGCAGATGATATGATAGTATCCATTTGTGATACTAAAAATCTACCAGAAAACTTCTACAGCTGATAAGCACCTTCAGCAAAATGGCTAGATACAAGATTAACTCAAAAACAAACCTGTATACAAATGATAAAAGAGCTGAAAAAGAAATTAGGAAAACAATATCCTTTACAATAGCCACAAATAATATAAAATATCATGGTATAATTCTAATCAAGCAAGTGAAAGACCTGTATGACAGGAACTTCAAGTCTCTGAAGAAAGAAACTGAAGAAGATATCAGAAGATGGAATGATTTTTCGACGCTCATGTCAATAAAATTAACATAATAAAAATGGTCATTATACAAAAAACAATCTACACATAGAACACACACAATTCCCATCAAAATGCAAACACAATTCTTTTCATGTATCAGTAGGATTAACATAGTGAAAAATGGTCATCTTACCAAAAGCAATCTACAGTTTCAATACAATTCTCATCAAAATTCCAACATTTTTTTATATAACTTGAGAGAACAATACTCAACTCCATATGGAAAAATAAACAAACAAAAAACAGAATAGCTAAAACAATACTGTACACACAATAAAAAAACTTGTAGAGCTATCACCATCTCTGATCTCAAGCTGTACTGCAGAGCAACAGTAATAAACCCACATGTTGTTGGCATAAAAGCAAACAATAAAATCAATAAAAATCCATCAATAAAATCAAATTAAAAACGCAGAAGTAAGTCCACACATGGAGTTTTGACAAAGAAGCTGAAAATATACAGTGGAGGAAAAAAGCATCTTCAACAAATTTTGCTAGTCTAACTGGATGTCTTCATGTAGACGAATGCAAATATATCCATATTTAACACCCTGCACAAAACTCAAGTTCAAGTGGAACAGAGACCTCAATACAAAACCAGATACACTGAACTTGACTGAAGAGAAAGTGGGGAATAACTTTGAAAATACACTGGTACAGAAGACAACTTCCTGAGCAGAATACCAATAGTTCAGGCTCTAAGATCAACAATTAATAAATGGGACCTCATGAAACAAAAAAAAAAAAAAAGGCTGTCTACAGATTGGGAAAAGATTTTTACCAACTCTATATTTGACAGAGGTCTGATACCAAAAATATATAAAGAACTCAAGAAACTAGACATCAACAAACCAAACATCCTAATTTTAAATGGGGTACAAATCTAAACAGAGAATTCTTGGAATCTCTATCAGCAAGAAGCACTTATAGAAATGCTCAATGTCCTTACTCATCAGTGAAATTCAAATCAAAATGACACTGAGAGTCCATCTTACGCTCATCAGAATGGCTACGATCAAAAACTCAAATGACTGTTCATTCTGGTGAGGATGTGGAGCAAAGGGAACACTCCTGCATTGCCGGTGGGAGCACAGACTTGTACAACCACTTCGGAAGTCAATTTTGCAGTTTCTCAGAAAATTGGGAAGAGATCTTCCTCTAGCTATACCATTCCTACACAAAAAGATACTCTACCATACGACAAGGACACTGGCTCAAGGACACTTGTTCATAGCACTCTTATTTGTAATAGAAACTGGAAAAAAAAAAAACAGATGTCCCTCAACCAAACAATGGATAAATACATTTATGCAGTCAAGTATTAGACAGCTATTAAAAATGACATCATGAAATTTTCAGACAAATGGATGGAACAAAAAAAGATCATCCTGAGTGGGTTACCCCAGACCCAGAAAGACAAACATGGTGTGTACTCACTTATAAATGAATTTTAGTCATATAGTACTTGATAGACATACTACCATGCACAGACCCCATGAAGATAAGCCCAATGGGCATCTAGGCTTCATGTTGGCCCACTAGTTAGGGTGTGGGGAATTTCCCAGACATGGACCTGTAAATCGATATTAGTCATAAACTACAGGATAACCAAGCCCAGACCCAAAGAAGCTAAATAAAAAGGGGGTGCAAGAAGGCACTTGACTCTTACTGAAAAAGCAAATAGATTACACTTTGAGGGAGGATGAAGGAAGCACACTGGTTTGGGGAGAGCTGTGGATGGGGAAAGAAGGGAATCAGGTGGGGGTGTCAGAGGGAGAGAATACTGGGAGAGATAACTGCTTTGGATTGGGCAATCTCTGGGATGAGCTAGAAACCTACGACAATGGAAACTCCCAGGAATCTATGAGTGTGACCCTACCTGAGACTCCTAGCAATGGGAGATATTGAGCCTGAATTGGCCATCTCCTGTAACTAGACAATACTTCCAATGGAGAGACTGAGATGCCCTACTAAGCCACAAATCCTTAGTGCCACAATTAGTCCTGCCTACAAGATGTGCAAGGATACAAGATGGAACAGAATTTGAGGGAACTGGCATTTAATGAATGGCCCATCTTGAGATCCATGTTATGATTGGGAACCTACCCCTGACACTATTAATACTATTCTGCTATTAATACTATTTTACTACTATTAATTAATACTATTCCACAGACAAACATAATGTAGAGCTTGGGCAATCCTATAGAAGAGAAGTAAGGATTAAAGGAACCAGAGGAGTCAAGAAAATGTGCAAAATCAGCAAATTTTAAAATGCCATCCAGAGAGCATGCATGGATCTGACCTAAGACTTCTACACATATGTAACAGTTGCACAGCTGGGCCTTCATTTGAGAATCCTAACATGGGAGCAAGGGCTGTCTTTGACTATATTGCCTGTGTTTGGATCCCTTTCTCCTAACTGTGTGGCCTTGTCTAGGTTCAATAGAAGAGGCAGATGAGTTTAATTGTACTGCAATTTAATACAGTTGATATCCATGGGAGGCCTTCCCTTTTCTGAGAAGGATGGAAGCAGGTTGGGAGGGGAAGGGAAAGTAAGGGACTTGACATAGAGGAAGGAGGAGAAGCTTCAACCAGGATGTAATGTAAATAAATAATTTAATTAATTAAAAATCAATCTGATCTGGAAGAGTTGTATCAGCAAGGTGGCAGAGAAAGACTTTTCAACATTCATCCCATCACAGAAATAATAATTTCAACAGTTATCCATGCCTGAAAACATCTTCACAAACCTAAAGACAGAACAAGGGTCTATCAAAGGGAAAATAAAAGAAACACTGAGAAGCAGAAAGATGGATTCGCATGTTGGCATGTATTAGTCTGTTTCCTATTTCTACAATAAAATGACTCAGCCTAAATGTTGGTGAAAAGAACTTTATTCAGCTCATAGCTTTAGAAGCCATTATATCCAAATGTTGGTGGCTCTATAGGTTTGGGCACAGTTTGGGATGGGAGATGTCCTTCATGAAAAGGGGTTAGGTGTGAGGGAACAAGAAACAACTCACCTATAGGAGAATTAACACAAGATTCCTTGGGAGCTACCTTAATCACTTCAGAGACCAATGTCCTAATGATTAGATGAATTCTTAAAGACACAGTACAAGTGACCATGCATGCTCTCAATACATGAAACCTTGGAGGAAATACTCAGATTATAGCCAAATATAATCTACATTATCCATCCTCCAAATCTAGACATGTCACAGGAAAAACTTTAAGCCTTTACATGAAGCTGGAGGATGATATGAGCAGTTGACCTTGCCTTGGACCTGGCTTCAAGCCTGACTCAGAGTAACCTACTATTATAACCCAGATTAAAGCATAGCATTTATAGAGTATTCCACCTGATCAAAACCAATGGCAGACATTGGTCTTGTCTCCAGGATGGCCCTGACAGACACAAACTACTGGCCTGCCTTAGTAATAAACTAGGTTCTATAGTCTCACAAATAAGTTCTGTCCCAGCGACAGGGGTAGCCTGTCAAATAGCCATATAGCCACAGTCTCCAGAGGGATGCCTTGGGATCTATTCTACAAGCTGTGTTAATAAACAAATAAATCTCAGAAGCCTCAGTACACTCAAGTACCAGGCCTATACCAGACTTCAAACCAATATCCTCAAATTCCAATTCCAACAGACTTGGCCAAGGCATACTTAGTAGCTCCCGAAACTGAACTGACCCCTGATGATACTGATTCCTGGTTTACTGCAGTATTGAGCCAGTCTTCACAAAACCAGCTCCAAAAAAAAAAAAAAAAAAAAAAAAAAAAAAAAAAAAAAAAAAGCTTCCAAGCCATAAATCACAACTAGCATTTTTAGGCTGCCCTGTAAACTGGGCAACATGTCATTCTGGTCTACATGTTCCCAGTCCAAAGTGACCCTAGGACTCATGCAAACTTCACCTCAGCCCATAAAGCAGAGGCTTTATTGATTCAGCCTGGAACATAGTGCCTGAAGATTCAGACTCTGATATACTCCCTGTGGACTAAGACTTAAATAAATCTCTAGGCCTTCTTCAACAACAGAATAGCCAAATAAGCACAAACCACAAACTCCTTTCATTGATTGAGGTTCTAGTTCCATTCAAGAATTAGGACAAAATAGAAACTTTAAGGGAATCATAAGAAAGAAGGGGAGTTCGTCTGATGGGGAAAGGATAGGAGCTCCACAAGGACCAAATATATCTGGGCACAGGGTCTTTTCTGAGACTGACATTCAACCAAGGACCATGTATGGATATAACCTAGAACATCTGCTCAGATGTAGCCTGTGGTAGCTCAGTGACTAATTGGTTTCCCAAAGTGAGGGGAACAAGGACTATTTCTAACAGGAACTCAATGACTGGCTCTTTGGCCTCCCCACCCCCGAAGGGAGGAGCAGTCCTGTTAGGCCACAGAGGAGGGCTTTGCAGCCAGTCCTGAAGATACCTGATAAAACAGGATCAGATGAATGGGGAGGAGGTCCCCCCTATCAGTGGACTTGGAAAGGGGCACGGTGGAGATGAGGGAGGGAGAGAGGGACTGGGAGGGAATGAGGGATCGGGACACGGCTGGGATACAGAGTTAATTAAATGTAACTAATAAGAATAAAATCAAATTTGAAAAAAAAAATAATAATTCAAGCTGGGTGTGATGATGCATGCCAATAATCTCAACATTTGCAGATCTCTGAGTTCGAGGCCAACCTGGTTTACAACACGAGAAACTTTGCTTCAAGAAAAAAAAAATCAAAAAGCTCATTTATCACCAAATAAAACAATTTTCAGGAATAAATTTAAATAAGGAAGTAAAATATCTATACATTGAAAACTATAGTGTACTGTATTAGTTTGCTTTCTGTTGCTGTGATAAAAAGCTGAGAGGAATCAGGAATTAAGCCTCGAGAGGAAAGGGATTATTTAATTTCATAGATTATAGTCCATCACTGGAGGAAGCAAAGGCAGGAACTCGAGGCACAGGGTTGAAACAAAAACTACAGAGGAGCTACAGTTTAAATGGGTTGTTCCCTGTGGCTTGTTCAACCTGTTTCCTCACACAACCCAGGATGACCTTCCTACAGGTGGCAGTGCACACAGAATGCTGCGCCCTCTCACACAAATCGTTAATCAAGACAATGCCTGACACACATACCCACAGGCAAGTCTATTTCCAAGGAACTCTAGAAGCTGACAGAACTACCCAGCACATGCACTGTTGAAAAAAATTAGACATCATTAAAATAAGTGAAAAAAAAACTCATATCCATGACTTGAAATAAAATATACTTTTCCAGTATCAGTACTGTCCAAAGTCATCTATATATTAAACACAGTTCCTATCGAAATTCCAGTAGCCTGTGTTAACATACACAAAGGAATAATCTTCATCTTCATGTTCATTTATACTTAGAAAAGCTCCAAATACCCAAAGCTATTTTGAGGAAAATGAACAAAGCTGCAGGCACATAGTACTTAATTTCAAAATATATTGAAAGTTGTAATAATCAAAACAGCTTGATACTTAGGAATGAATAAAGAAGGATTCCAGAAATAAATCTGCCCATTTTTCAGTGAATTGATTTCAACAAGAGTGCCAAGAAAACACTGGGGGAAGGATCTCTTTAATGAATGCACTGCTAAAAATTGATGTCCACACAACAGGAAAAGGACAACTAGACCTTTATCTGACATTATGTAGAAAAATCAACTTCAAAAGAATTCAAAGCTTCACTGCATACATCTTGAAATGCTGAAAATGCCAGAAGACAGTAGAGGAAGAAGTTCCTTGGTGCTATATGGGCAAGGATATTTTTGGACGCGAACCCAACACTATAGGCAACAAAACCAAAAACAGGCAAATGAGGTTGAATCAAACTAAAAAGCATCTATAGAGCTGAGGAAATGACAGCTGAAGTACAAGACAGCCTATGAAGCCTGGTAAAATATTTTAGACGACACATTTGATAAAGATGTCAAAAATAGATGAGCAACTCCAAAACTGAACAGCAATAAACAAATAGTGAAATTACAATGACTAAATGGATAGTTCTCAAAAGAAGTTTTGCAAATGGCCAACACATTCAAATATTACTTTATTTGAATTATTAATATTATTAAATAATATATTAAATATATTATATTAAATATATAATATATTAAATATATATTTAATATATTAAATATATTAAAATAATATAAATATTATTTATTTACTCTTACCCTTCAGCTATCTCAGATTACACAAATATAAAAATAATGAATGTTTGAATGAGGTGACATAGTAAACTATCACAATGTCTGGCATATATAAGCACTTCATTAATGTTGCTTAGTTATCAATTTTTAGCTATTATTTGAGATTTTAAATCACTGTGAGATTTCTTATCATCACTGTTATAATCACCCTTACAAAATGAACAAGGACAAGAATAATTGAATGCTAAAGTAGTTGAGGGAAAGATCATGAGGCCTCAAGGCCACACAACAACTATAGGCTATAAACGAATGCTTAAAACAGGAGAAATAGTCTTCCCCAAAGAGCTTATCAATTTGTTACCCAAAAACAAATGGTCGTCCTTGAAGATATACATCAAGTAATATATACAGACTAAGAAGGTTATATTCTGGAGAAAGAGAGAGTATGTGTGTGTGTGTGTAATGGCAATTAACAGAATAAAGTATGAATTTGAAAGAGAATGAGGAAGGGTATATAGAAGGTTTTTGAAAGGAGAAAAATATAATCATATTATAATCTCAAAATTAAGGAAAAAACGTCAAAGATGCTTGGTTTTCAATATATTCTCTCTCATTTAGTTTTCTTAATATTCTTTAAAAGGTTTTTTAAATAAAAGGGCAAACAAGATAATGTGATAGAGATTCTTAAAAAAAGGAATATTTACACACTACTAGTAGAAATTTTAGTCTGTATCATCATTATGGAAAACAGCAAAAATGGCTTTATAAAAACGAAAATAGAGTTCTTATTCAGCAATTTCATTAGTGGGCATATGGTAAACAGAAATAAAATTAATAAGTTGAAAAGAGATCTGCACTCCTCCCCAGAGCTGGCATACGGGAACAAGTGGTAAATATATACGAAAAGAATAAATTGAAAAGATATCAGTATTCCCAGTAGCCAGTGTATGGAACCAAGTAAAATGTTTGTCAATGGGGAAAAAAAGATAAAAAAGCAAGTCATTTAGAGTGTTCAGCCCTAGTTGCAAAAAGTGAAACACTTTGTGTTGAACAAAATAAGCCAGGTGCAGGAAGACAAATCCACCATGACTGCACTTATATGTCGAATCTGGAAAAGTTAATTTTACATGAATAAAGATTAAAATAGTGATCTCTGTGGCTTGCAGAAGGCCAGCACATACAAAAACATTAATATGGATAGCTTTTATCACATCAAATACATATCAAGATACCTAGTGCACACCGTGGTAACATACTTAAATCTTCCTAAAACATCTTCAGTGTTCACACACACACCTTGTGTTAAAAAAATGCTGCATCCATGTGGCTTTGTGTATGTTGACCAACTCAATTTAGGCATCTTACAATACAAACATATACCAAAATATCATACTGTACATTGTAATTAGGTGCTGTTTTCATTATTATTATTCCCAAAGTCAATTATTCCCAAAGGATTTTGGAAAACAAATACATAAATAAAATTTATTTTATTTATTTATTTAAATAAAATCTATTTTATTTATTTATTTAAATAAAATTTATTTTATTTATTTATTTATTTAAATAAAATTTAATTTAAACAGACATAGAAACAGTAAGTACTGTTCTAGTTTCCAAATTCATGATTTTTATTTGAAGCTCATGAAAAACATCTGAAAAATTTCAGTCTTGATCAAAATGACTTTCACAGCTCTCAGTGCTTATTTCATTTTTTTTAAACTAATAAGACACAATTTCCTGCTAGCTGATTATCTATTCTGAACATAGCTCTTCCAATTTAGCTTGTCTGAATGCACTGCCTGGTCAGGTGTGAAGTGAGTAGTCATGGCCGTGTACTTAAAGCAAATTGCTCTGTGGGGTAGCTTTATGTAAACAGTAAAAACTGCTTATAGAGACACAGGTTTGGACTTACTATTGGGTTTCCATGCCTATCTGTTATTGTCCATAACAATAAGTGAGTTGTGTTCAGAGTACGACAAAATTCTTGAGCTCAAAATTATAGTCATAGAGCTAGCTATTTTTGGTCCAAATAAAGTGTCATTTGTCAATCAACTGACTCCTTTGCTTCAGTACTTATCACCTTCATTTTTAGATTGGCAGTAAGAATAGGATTTGAACTTTAAAGACTTCAGGTTATGATCCCACTCTTACCCTTCAGCTATCTCAGATTACACAAATATAAAAATAATGAATGTTTGAATGAGGTGACATAGTAAACTATCACAATGTCTGGCATATATAAGCACTTTATTAATGTTGCTTAGTACTTACTAATTAATGTTATTATGTGTTTCTTTCAACGCTGCAGCAATTTTTAGTAAATGTATATTTGGACATGTCTGTTACCAAAATGCTCAAGATAAAAATTACATTTATAAAAGTAGTCAGAAAATTATAGTCATATAATGAATTTCAGTTTTGTAGTGTTTTAATGATTTATGCAAAAATATCAGGAAATGTATTAAATATTTTTATATTAAATATTTTGAAGCTCTGTGTTTGTGAACTTGACAGGATCTTAAGTCACCCAGAAGATAAGGTTTGTGGAACACCAGTGAGGGATTGTTTAAACTACACTGGTTTCAGGTAATGACTATATGGACTATCTTGAAGAGGAAACCTTAGCCTAAAAGAGGGTGACATCATTTTCATAAAACAGAAAAAGCTAAACAACAATATGCATTGATTTCTTGTTCCTAGTTGTAGACACAATATCACCAGTTGCTTCAAGCTTCTGCTGTCTTGGCTTCCCTGCCATGATAGGCTGAATCCTGAAACTGTACCTAAACAAATCATTCTTTTCATACATTGTTTTTGTATTGGCATTTTATCAAACAACAAGAAAAGTGAGTAAGGCAGACACTGTTTTCCTCTAACATGTAAAAATGTTGAGATAGAGAATAAAGTGAAATTAGAATTGTATATTAAGTGTTCTTTCTATTGCAGTCTATCATTTATTTTTCTAAAAAAAAAACAAAATTATATAATGCACATATTGCTTTATTTATAAGACAAGAATTTGCCAATTATACCTTTATAGTATAGACATGGAAAACGTCATGGAAGAGGTACAAAAAATGTGTCATCAAGTATAAATCAGGTGTGATGAAGAAGCAAGATATAACAATAAGGACCAAAGGCATCATCCAAAGCAAAGAAAAATTAGAGTATATTAATAGACCAGGTGATAGGTTATAAATAGAAGATATGTGTTGGTAAAATTTGGTTTAGGAGAACATAGTTATGTTTAAAAGTTGTCAGTTGTTAAAGAATCCAAAATATCAAAGTTTGAAGGGGATTCTAATCATTCACAGTAGGTCCATATTTTAGAGAGTAAAGACTCATATTTTGTACTTGAGACTTTCTTTTAGTGTGTATTCATTTTGGAGCTGTTCTTTTCTATTGAGACCTAAATGGACACAGCATAAGTGGATCATATCTTCAGTATGACAAATGTTATCAAAGCTAATTGTGCCACATACTCCTATTGCTTTTTCACTAATAGCACATTATATTTTAACATTTCATTTATAGCATACGTTAAATGATGGCATAAATTGTCTTTGCTCACATCTTAGGGATGTGTAAACTACTTATTCTTTTATTATTTTTTAAAATATGATTTCCAAAGAACATAAGCATCTCTATTTGAAAAAAAAAATGTTTTAGTTGCCTTAAATAAGCCCTATCAATGGCAAAATGACAACAGAAAGAACAATTGAGTTTATTATTCTCTCTAAAATACTTCTTCGAATACAATTCTTAATATATTTTCTATGGGCAGGAAGTGACTTGAATGGTCCACATAAAAAAATTTATATTTCTTATATTAATTGTGATAAAATACCTTTGACAATCTTAATCAATATGGTCCATGTCTTTATGTATCTACATCATCTATATTTGTGTATTTATAATTTAGTTGTTTATAGGGTGCAACACATGCAAATAAACTATAAAATGTTTCATTAATTGAAGAACTATTTTACTTTCCTCATTCCAAGCAAGCAATAGGATAAAATATTAAGCGTGATGAGTGTGTTAATATTTGATTGAGTGAAGGAACAGAATAATTGAGACACAAAGGGAGAGAAGACATGTAAGAAAGTGTCAATGAGCTATTTCCCCTTCTGGAGTGGTGCTGAGCTCAGTGCTACAAAGCGCTCCATGAGGAACCATGGAGATGAGAGCTATCGAGTAGGAATTGGTATGCCCTGACTTTTACATTCATTAGTTCAAGTTTACCCCATAGGAAGTTAATTCACCCCCGTTTAGCAAATCATGGCTACCACCATGTGGGCTTTCTGGTATTTGACAAAGGAACTGTCCCTCACCGCAGTGCTGAAATCATGGGCCACAGTACACTGCAGGAAAAACCTCTTTCAAATCCCAGTTTGACATTTATAACCTACATGACTTGGAACGAGCTACTTCATCTGTGTAAATGTCTGCATCGTGGTCCATAAAACTGTGATAACAATGCCATCTACTTCTTTGGAATTTCTGTGAAAGAAGATATAATATGTTTCCTGAGAAAGTATTTATTCGGTAGTCGAAGAGACATTGTTCATCCTTACTCCAAGGTATTATGTCTGAAACGGATGCATGAACCCTGATTAGTTAAACTGGGGTATGATTATTGGCTCCTGCACTGTTAGGTTTCACAGAGAAATTTAAGTGTTTTGATTAGTAACCTTTCTTAATTGATCTGCCAAAGGTCTGCCAAGATACCAATTCATAGATTCTTGGGAGGAATATGAAGAAATAATAAGCAAAAGATTTCCTTATATCACCACCTTTTCTAGTGTGAGCAGGCAGCAATGTGGATTTTGATTTCCTATGCTAGTGTACTTTCAAATCTGTACATCTGTGATTTTAAGTGCTCATCCTCCGCCACTTTCTGAGATTATAGTAAGTGTTGGATTAATATTTTATTTGAAATAATTTGTAAATTTAAGAGAAGGCTAAAAATATAATAAGCCATAATTCAATATAAGAAAACTTGGAAGAGATGGCTAGAGAGGTGTCTCAACAGTTAAGAGCACTTGGTGCTCTTCAGAGGACCCAGGAAGGTCAGTTCACAGTAATCACATGTTGACTCACAATCATCTTAAATTCTAGTTTGATGAAGTAAATTTTATTCTCTAAGGTTTTCTGCCTCTGTCTACTAACTTTGGCCTAGTTCAAAAATCTATAAAGCTTCTAGATTCCAAACAATCTAATCTAGGCCTAGAATGTTTTTAGCCTCTGAGATTTATTGAATATGATCACCCTTTCTAGCTCCAGCTGAACTCTGGAGGGAATGCTCTACTCCAAACTGACTGATTCAAACTGGCTTTTCTCACTTCTGACTGAATTGCTCTGATTGACCTCAGACTAACTCTAGCAATCTATTCTAATCTTCTGGCTCCCTCTCATTCTCTGGCTCATTCTGTCTTCACCTGTGTTTCTCTCTACAACCTGTCTCTGAACACCTGTCTAGGTGAAACTGCCTAATCTTCCTCTCCCTCTGTGATTTTTCTCTCTTAAGGAACCTCTCCTTCCTCTCTATTCTTTTGAGAGTTGGGAATATCCTAGTCTGTCAAATTTTTCTCTGATTAGTCATTTTGTCTGCCTCTCAATTAGATATGACTTTCAAATATTGATGCTTCCTTCTACAAACTAACTTCACCTTCATTATTTAAGATTAAAGGTGTGTACTAACAGTACTGAGGGCGTATTCCAGCCAGATATATTAAAAGTGTGTGTTAAGGGTTTATCTGTATTCCAGCCCCAGTATCCATGTTGCTGGATTAAAATTCATCTACACAGCTCATGGATACAATGCCCTCTTCTGGCATCTGAACGTACAAGGGATGCATGTGATACACATACATACATGTAGGCAAATATGAAATTATGAAATTAAGAAACACACATGAAATTTTAAAACTAAGTTAGAAAAAATGAAGAAACTTGAAAGAAGAGTGGCAGTCTAACCCAGGGCTAGCAAGGAAAGCATCTTTTACTTGAGGACCCTTTGAGGAAACATATATTGTGACACTTCTCACTGAATTTTATTAGTTAACAAATATTTTTGCCTATTCATGACACATGTGAACCTGGCTTTGCATCCAGGCTTTGAGTCCCTGGGTTCTTATTCAGGTGCAGATCCTCACTGATTAAAGAAGTTTATCTGTGGACTTATATATTGATCCAAGACAGACTTCTTCAACTCAAATTCCAGCTTTGCACCCATGGTAGAGAAAATCACAAATATTAGTCAACGCAAAATAAGATTGCATAGATGAGTGATTTTCAGCCATTTTAGTTATCTAAGATCACTTGACAAACAGAGTCCTGGATTTGTAAAGTAAAGATCAGTGTCATCACAAATGTGTTCGTGAATGGTGTGCTGAAGGACTGATATTGAGGCCATGCTAATAAATACCGAAAGGCATTCAAACTAAGGATATTAAGAAAAATTGTTTTCATGTCTCTTCATTAAAAAATTGAAGTTTTCTGTTAGCTTTTCATGCTACTTGTCAGAATTGTGAAATTTCAGGTACTTTTTGTATTGTTGACATTTAACTTTCTGTAAAGAAAACATCTTTTGATAAGCCTACTCATATAGAAATAAGTATTAAGTTATACATATAGAAATAAGTATTAAGTTATACATATAGAAATAAGTATTAAGTTCTTTATTGCCTTCTCAAGGCGTGTCTTTATAAGATAAGATTGACGAAATGTACCACTTTCATTAATAAGAGTGGAATGCAGGCAAAAGAAAGATCTAACACCAGAGTGACTACTTGTATTTCCTTCAAGTTTTCTTTTTCTTAAAGGTGAATTCCTATTTATGAATTATTATCCTTTACTTTATATTTTAAGGATAGAAATATTAAAAACGTGTAAGCAAAAAGCACAATGGCCATACAGAGTCAGAAAGATAGGTAGTAAAGGGATTTTCCCCTTATACTGGATCTAGACAGCAAAAACTAATTATATAACAAATGAGTTTAAAATGCTACTTAGCCAAATTTCTTCAAATAAAATTATCTCTTTTCTTCCCAGGGGATTAGCCATATCTTCTTCCCCGGCTCCTGGTGTTACCACTGCTATTGATTTTAGCTGATAAAAATTTAATAATCTTCTCTTTGGAATTGTGTAGAGCTTTTATCTCTTGTGCATCCAAAGTAAAATAGAATCTTGCTTGTGTCAGAGTTATGTTTTAGATGGGGGAATTACCTGCACAGATTTTTTAATCTCTTAAGAAATACAGTCCTTGTGTTAGTGTCTCTTCATTGTTACACAGTGAAAGGAGAGCTATGCATGATCATAAAGTGCTCATAAAGCTTGAAGATGAATAAAGAAAATGGGAAAATAAGAGGCATGGAAATATTAGCAACTATTCACAGGAAGTCCTTTATGAAAAATTTATAAGAGGGTAAAAACACAAAGAGACTATCCTGACACATATTAAAATATGAAGAAAGGACCATCCAAGGGGAAAGCCATACCTCATTATAAACTCTCTCTCTCTCTCTCTCACACACACACACACACACACACACACACACACACACACACACACAAAACCTGCAAACTCTGTTTCTAAGGAAAAGTCAGAACACAAGTTCAAAAACGTATTATTAATGGCTTAACCACGTGTGATCATTTCCTCGCTGTCATCCTTGCCAGGCTAAATCTGTGTGCTACTCAGGAAACCTGCTTCAGAGGCAGGGTACCTGATCATGCCACCTAAGATCTGCCCTACTATACCATGCTGTGTTCTAATCTCCAGTTGGGCATCTGAGGTGATAGCTGACCTTGGAAATCAGTAGAGATTGCTCAGTGCACACATTTCAGGTTTAGCATTTTCAGACATAAGGCTGTTGTACTTGAAGCAGAATCCACACATCTAGTTTGGTGAAGATATCGCTCCTGGGTTTAGAAAGAAATCTTAATTTGATTTGGAGTTAATGAATGATGAATTTGTTCTATAATGATGCATCAGCTTCACACTGAGAAGCAGAGCTTCAGAATATCATTATGGAATTCAGGTTGCCTGACTAAGTTGTTTCATTTTAATTGAGAATCCTCAGCTGAAGTCCAGCTGTACCCTGGGACAGAATGCACACAGTATATACACAGCACAAATAAAAGCAATTAGACTTACCACCTTGGATTTGATGTTCTGCATCTTCAGAATGCCTGATTAGGTTCTAGTCTCAAAAGAAGACTCTTGTTCAGTAACTTAACCATTTCTCATCCAAGTAGGAAGTGCACCTAGGAAGCATAAATTGCCCTGAAACAAAAGCAGGGCTATTTCTCCTGTGACAGCTACAGACTTATAACATTTTATACATAGTGGCAACTCATGTTAGGCTTGGTAAGAGTCTCAGGTACATGGAAGGACTTTAGCCCTTCCTTTTTACAGAGGATAATATCATTCTATAAAATTATTAATTATCTACATGAGAATTTCTGAATTTATGCCTGAGAATTTGATTTATAGATGTCACAGTCATCTACTCCAGTCTGCATGGCTATCTTATAATGTTATCATTGACACATAAATAAATATAGTTTATCCAACTTGCTGATTCCTGTGTCTCAATTGGATTAATAAGCAAGAAATATGATTTTAGTAACTTTTTCTGGAGTTTCTCCAAGTAATTCAGGCTTAAATATACATGTTGTTAATTCAAATTTCATTGTAAAAATAATATTTAAATTTAATCATATCCCATTTTTTAACACATGCACACAAATGTCTATATTCATTCTCCAATTTGACTGAGGATTTCATTGCTTAGTCTGTTAGAACTGTTAGCTGTGTTCAAATATGTCATCGCTCTTCGCTGTTTTCATGATGTCACAGTCCCGGTGCTACATTGTCTGCCTCTGAAGAGCTACCTCTTTCTTATTTTTCTTATTATCAGTATACTTGCCATACATATATAAACTTTTCCTATAAATATTACAGTGTCTAACGCCTCACAACTTCTCTCTACTCAGTTTCCCTTTGGATAAGTTTATGTACCTCCAGTTGAAACAGAAGAAATTCTGCTTTCATCTGTAAAATGTAGAATTTGTGAGTCATCACCCTCTTACAACCAAGAAAGATGAACACACTGAAAATAAACAATTTTGCAAGGAATAATTAGAGAACTGAGAGCACATGGCAAATTGTCATCCTAAATTACAAAGAAATGGATAAACTAAATGTAAAGCTGCTTACGTGAGGCAGAAACAAACAAAAATGAAGCTGGTAAGATTGTGATGATTATTTTCATCAACTGTTGGAGGCTGAGTTAGGAAGAGCTTAGTGATTAGAAACATGTAGGTACCACGGTTGTAAAGTTACTACCTGAAAGTTACAAGTCAACAAAACTATCTTTGTAGCTGTGAAAGCAGTCAAGAGCACTCTCAGTAACTTATGTGTTCTGTACCGTAGGAAAAGAGTGAAAAGGGTACTATCCCACTGAGAGAAATGACATTGTCCCTCTCCAGCTCTTCATCCCTTCCTGTCTGACTGAAAGCAGGAAATTCTATTGAAGGTAGTCACACAGTCCACTAAATCTAACATTGATCTTAAAACACTTCCTCTCCCCATCACCTCATCACCACATTAGCAGAATTCCAGTAGATAAATAGTGTATTGGAGCTGTAAGAGTTCTGAAACCTAGATTCTCTAGAAAGAGTGTTTGAGAAAATGCATCCATAAAAACAGAAAGACAAGAACAACTGGAGCATAAGATGAAACAGCCACATAAATAGGACCTACTGAGGAAAGAATAACATTGGAGGAAGCATACATAAAGGCTTCACTTTTTCCATAATAGTTTAAAAACCATAATAGTAAACAATATTGTGTAATTAAGATATAAAATCCAGAGAAATGTGTAATAGGCACACTGTTAGAGACAAATGGGAGAGTCAGGAGTATTCCTTTATAATGTCTTTACCTGTGAAGTGCCATAATTTTTATCTCAAAATGTACTTAAATTAGTTAAAATGTATATTCTAGAAAATAGCTAAAAAATTTAGAAAAAAATCACAACTATTAGTAATAAGAAAGAAGTCAAAATATAATCATATAAAATATTTGACACCGAAAAAAAAATAGAACTGTAAAGCAGAAAAAGTTGAAACAAATAGAAAACAATGACAACAGTTGACTTTGTTTCAGTTATATTAGTAGTCACTTTGAATGTTAATGTTGACAGCACATCAGATATAGGAGAAAGGATGAGCTGTAAAAATGAAAATTAAGATCTGGCTCTATAGTCACTATGAAAATTTCTCCTTATAAAACTTCAAATAAGCTAAAGATAAAGGATCCAAAAAAGTTACACTATATTAACTATCATCAAAAACAAGCAGGAGATGCCCCTACAGAACACCTCAACAGATAAAGGTGCCTGACAACCTGAATTTAATCCCCAGTCGTCAGATGGTAGAAAGAGATAACCAACCCCTTAAAGTCATCCTATACCCACCACAAACACATCATGACACTTGTATCTGCTTACACTTGTACACACACACACACACACACACACGTAAATAAATGTAATAAAGTAAAGTGACAGTAGTTTCTTAATGTTAGGCAAATTAGACTTTAAATCAAAGCTTATTATCAGGGACAAGGACTATAACACATGAGGCAAATACTCACGGAGATAACAGTAATAAATATATCTGTACCTAACAAGAACATATAAAGATATGGGATACTAGACTTATGCAAAGAGAAACAGACAACTACAGCTGGGTTTCTGACTCTTTTCTATCTCTAATTGATAAAGAAGGTAAAAGATAAGACTGGAATTGAGGGACTGGAGAGATGGCTCCAGAGGTCCTGAGTTCAATGCCCAGCAACCACATGGTGGCTCACAACCATCTATAATGAGATCTGGTGCCCTTTTCTGTCATCCAGGTATACAAGCAGGCAGAAAATTGTATACATAACGAAATAAATAAATCTTAAAAAAAAAAGAAAACCACACTTAATTAAAAAAAGACTGGAATTTACTTAACACCTCTACCATCCAAATCAATTTGGTTGAAATGAAGAAAAAACATGGGGTTGGGGTTTAACAGCAATTATCTAAGTAAAAGAAGAATTTATATAAGCATAAATGAAGCAGGAGAAAATAAATAATAAAAGTCATAGCAGAATTAATATTAACAATATTGCAGTGAGGAAAGCCATAAAGAAAATTAATGAGGCCAATAGTTAGTACTTTCAAAAGATTAACCACAACAACAAAACTCCAATCAAGCAACTAAGGAAAAAAGAAGACACAGAACTTTATTATCAGGAATGTAAGAAGGATTATGAGTACTGGTTATATAAACATTAAAAAAGCTAATGAAAGAACAATTGGAGACAATTATACCCATAAATGCATCAACCCTCTCAAAATAACTACTTTGAACATATTTAACACACAATTACTATTTCCTTTAAAATCACAATGTTATCCTGAGAGATGTTGAAACATGTTCCTTATATCTATAAGGATATGCATTTTGTGAGAGAGATGACCAGTTGGTGTCTTCGTGAATCTTATCTTAGTGGATGGTATTGATTCATTCCTTTATCGTGTGATAAACTCAAGTACTTTTTCCATATATATATATATATATATATATATATATATATATATACAACCCCAGCATTTCATTCATACAAACAATGATATTATTAAAATACTAAAAATTCCAAGTCATTGTGTTTCAGCTAAAGTTTATTATGGCCATTTTAAATATTAAATATTTCCCTATATTTAAAGTTAGATTCTTTCTCTTTTTCCTATATATAGTTTAACTATATTCCAAGTATGTATATATTTACACTTTTTAAACACTAATACATAAATATTTTATCTTAATAACTATTTATCTTAATAACATTCATGTTATTATCTTAATAACATTTATATTTTGTAATATGATGCCTTTACATACTATAGACATAATAAAAGCTTTACTGTAGTCAGGAAAATTAATATAGTACCTGTCTCCTTACAGTGTTAAACTTTGTAGGAAAAGAACCTGAAATCTGAACAGATTTCCAATATACACTATTTACCAGCTTAGTGCTTTCCTTCTAATGGCCACAACAAATCAAAGCAAACTTAACTACTTAGAACATACTTAGCACACAATTACCATTTACCATGAGAAAGAAGCCAGCCAGGCATTGTTCAACTCTTGTTTCAGCTCAGTGTCGCTGAAGATTAGAATCAGCACTGAGACTCTGTCTTGAGCTTGAGGCAGGAACTTTCCATTCCCACCATATAACCAGTGAAAGCAGTGATTTATGATTGGAGAACTAAGTGTTCTTTCCGTGCTACATGTGTTGCTGGCAGTTGGACAAACTATTCCTCTCTGAACATGACTAATTTCAGCCAGTCAGAGAGTATCTCTCTGAAACCATATACCGTGTCAACCCCATCTAGGAACTGCCTGTGTGAGCAAGGCACTAATTAGAAACTGTTAATTAGAAGATTGGATAAGTGATGCAATGTCCTGTGTGTTACAGGCTTGGTTCCCAAGCTATGGTACAACTGGGAGGTGATGGAACCTTTAGTCAGGATGTGAGTAACAGACTGCTTGAGGACATTGAAAGCATGCTTTCAAGGAGGATAGTGGTACCCTGAACCACCTCTCTTCCTCCCTCATCTTCTCTTCTCTTCTTTTTCTCTCTCTCTCTCCCTGTCTGTCCATAGGTTTCCCTCCCTCTCTTATTCCCTCCCTTTCTCCCTCTCCTGGCCATCTTCCTTCCTCTCTGTTTGGCTCTTTCTTTCTCTCTCCCTCCCTCTATCCTTGCTTCCATCCCCTCTCCCTATTCCTTCCTTTCTCTTCCTCCCTTCCTTTTACCCTCCCCCTTCCTGTCTTCTACCTCTCCTTTTCCTCTTCTCTCCCTCTCCCCCTTCTCTCCTCTTTCTCTGGTAACTCACTCACAACCAAGATCCTCTGACTGGCCACAGGCCCATTTTAACAGTCAACTGCTGATGCACTCATATCTCTAAAGCTATGAGCTGAACCGAGTCTTTTCTCCTTATAATGTTACCCTCATCATCTTAGGCATTTGCTACAGTAACAAGAAGTGTACAAACACAGCAACTTGGTCAAGAAAGAAATATATAATTATATTTAACAGTCACACCCACACTTCAAGGCGGGAGATTGCACACAGCAGAGAAGCCAGGTTATGAGAGCACTGGGAGTATGGTAGAATTTTGTCTACCACACTCAGTACAGATCCATTTCTACTCCTGGTCTTTTCCTCACTGATTGCTTGAATTTTGTCAAAAAGCCATATCTAGAAAACAACATTCCTGGTCCAGTGAAATGTCTCATCAGATAAAGGTGCCTGCTGCCAAGCTTAACAACCAGAGATCAATCCCTGAAACGCACATGATGAAAGGAGAGCCAACCCCTGAAAGCTGTCATCTGCCTTCCACATGTACACATACACACACACGCACACACACACACACACACACACACACACACGCTTACAAAACAGATAATCAAAAAAGTACAAAAACTAAAACAGGATTGAAAAAAGAAAAGACTATAGGAAGCATTATCCATCATCCTTGACTTCTTTTTTTCTGTATAAGACTATCTGCCAAAGGTCATTTCTAGAATAAATGATAACTTGACTAAATAAACATTCTTAGGTCATTTTTGTTTTCACTTAGGATTTTAAATACTTTTCAGACGGCATTTAAAGCTGTTTTGAAGAGCTTGCTGATATTTATGGTTTCCTCAACCCACCCACTATAGGAAACAAAAATATATTGCCCACATATCTACAAATTCTGGGATTTGTACTATAATTTGCTTAGGATATATGTTGCATATATACATATATATATGAATCTGTCTAAATTTCATGGATATTTCCTCATTTTATATTTCTCAATAGTTTTCCTCATCCATTAAATAGATTCTCTCCTCCGAGGATAGCAAACGTTCTTATATTAGATCATCTTTGGCCATGGAATTGCCATCTTCTATAATTTTTAAGTCTCTATGTTTATATTTCTTATTGAATTTATCATCTTAACTTTTCCCTCAGGGCTGAAATTCAATATTTTCTTCTCTCTTTCTGGTCTCGTCTTGTTTCTAATTTATTTATTAGAGCTATAAATGTTGATGTTTTGAACTTGATTTGTTTTACTAGCTCTGAAATTTCCTCTTTCATTTTATTCTCATTTAGTGCCTTGTCTTTGACCTGTTGTTTTATTGATTTTGTATTTTTATTAAGTTCTTTATAGCTCAAAACACACTTGGAAAGGTTTTTTTTTTCTTTTTTTCCTTTCTTAGACAATATATTTTCCTGACTGCGTATTTCATCCGTCTGGCATTGCTGTATTCCATTATCCTCTACTTTGCTATTGTATATTTGTACAGCAACTGGTAACTTCTGAATACCGTTCTGTTGGTCACGGGTATATTTCTCATGTAGCCATTAATTTTCTCTGAAGTTATGAGTGACTTCTCCTTGACACTGCCACATTTACCTGAGCTGCAGGTTCAATGCAAGATCTTGTTATCTGTACATTTAAACTGTCATTTGGTCGGCTATGTTGAAAACCAAGAAAACAGACCTAAAAATAAATGCAAACCTTCTAAAAAAAAAAAAAAAACAGTCCTCCATCTTAGCACTGTAACTGTAACTCTTTTGAATGTCGCTATTGATTCTTTTGAAACATGATCTCACTGTGAAGTTGAGGGTAATCTTGAACTCCTGATCTTCCTGATTCTACATCCTAAGTTCCAGAAAAATAGAAATACCTGGTTTATTTATTCGTAGTTTATTTATTTTCATAGATCAAACCCAGAACATTGTTTGTGCTAAACAAGCATTCTACCAATGGAACAGTTATCTATCTCTCAGCCCTGAAGATCATTACAAAATAAAATCACATAGCCAGGGCTATTTTTGGTCTGAAATATTTTTTCTGAAGATTAGGGGAAGGAGAAAAGGGGGAAAAGAGAGGAAGGTTGGGACCAGGAGAAGACAAAGGAGAGGGTTGCAATCAGGATATAAAGTGAGTCAATAAAAAAAATAAATTAATTAATTAAAAAATAAAAAGAAACACTTTGTCTATTGGGTGAAAAAAAATAAGAAAGAAAAAAATTTCAGTTCAGCTACAACGTTTCTCAAAGGACTTATTTTGACTTTTTGCACCGTAGCTTCCCATTGTGTCTAAACCTCTCCACTCTAGAACATTTGTCTATTCCTGCTTACCCTTCTGGCATGAAGAGTGGCAGCAGCAGAACCAGAGGCTGTCGGATGATAATTTTTTTTCTCATTTTGTCTTGAACATCATTATTTCTGCAACTTTATTTTACACCAACCTGGCACTTTCTAGTCATCATGTATTAGGAGAGCTAAGAACTGTGATGGGGACTCACATAATTGTCTTTACCTCAGTTTCCACCTCCTTCTACTTCAAAATGTAGAATTAGAATGCCTAAATATCAGTGGCTTAAAATTGGGTAATATTCAGATAGCTATAAATGTAAATAAGAAAACCATAGTTGTGTTTCTATGAAAAGTGACATGGAGGAGCTGCTGCCAGGTGGAAAGTGAGAAGTTCAGAACAGCCAGAAGAGTAAGATTTGTAGGTAAGGGGAAATGGCAGCAAAGTGATGTGTGTGTTCATTTGGAGATGTGTGTGCATCAATGGGAAGGTATAGATACAATTAATGAATAGCAGAGAATCTAAACCAGATATTATACACTGCCTTGATTTTCAAACACACACATATACACACACATACTATGTTTAATCAACATTAAACTTGATAATTATTTTAAAGCATCTACAGTATTCTAGAGCCTGTCAAAAGTTTTGATGTCTTTTATCATCTTCAACTTCAACCAAAAGGTTGACCACCTCATCTAAGTATGACTTAATTTCATTAGTCACAGCTGAGTAACCTTATGTCCAAATAAAGTTGTATTTTGTGATGCCAAGGGTCAGGATTGCTACATATCTATTTTATCAAACCAAGGCCAAACTATATATGCAGACTTCAAATTACTATGATATTTACATGTCTCTGACACTTGGCCTCTTTTTCTATTATGAAGATATTGTTATGTGTAAAACCACTCAATCTAGCACCATCTCCAAAACATGTTTATTGATTGTTTTAAAGACATGACACATTCAGTTATTTTTAGGACATGACACATTCAGTTATTTTTAGGACGTGAAAAAAATAATACATGTAGCATCTATGTATATGCAACTAGGTTAAGATGTTAAAAATACTCAATTAAAGGATTCAGTGATATCCATTCACATTCTTTTTCATAAAAAACACATGCATATTTATATGTGTGCATATATAAATAATGTGTACAAACTCGTGTATCCCTGTATATATGCACGTGTGTGTGTGTGTGTGTGTGTGTGTGTGTGTGTTGGTACATTTATGGGGATGAAGTCTGTGGTCGAGCACCTGTTTACCATATATAAGGCACAAGTTGTACTTTCATTACTAAAAAAAAATCTTATAGTTTGTTTATAACTGATACATAAACCACAAAATTACAGAGAGTAATTTTTATTTCAGTACACATACACATTGTATAATGCATAAATCAAGTTAAACATATTTAACATTTCTTTATGGTAAAAAGCTATCAAAACCATTTTCTCTAGCTCACGGAAATGCACACCACTTTATGCAACCACACAACACAACGGCCCTCTCTTGTCTTACTGTGGTTCCGTTCCTACAGTTCAACCACTTCTCAGCCCAATCCCCGAGAACTCCCTACACTCCCCAGTCTCTGACAGACACCCATTATACTGCCAGTTGGTTTGATATCAACCCTCTCAGAGTACACATGGGAATAAAGTCATGGCGGACTTGTCATTCTATGATACCTTCATTTCATTTAACATAATGATTTCCACCGCCATCTCTCTTACTGCAAATGATGTGATTTCGTCCTCTCATAAATAACAACATAAATAATGTATTCCGTAACATTTTAAATATTCTCTCATCAGTGTATGAACACAGAGAATTCTTTTATTTCTTATTTACCCTGAATAGTACCACAATGTGCATAAGAGAGTCAACAGATTTCTTTGAAACACAAACTTTATGTCCTTTAAAAATATTTCCATAAAGAAATTTCTAGATTATATGGCACTTTAGCTTTCTTGGGGACTTCCACATTCTATTCACAATGTCTGTAAAAAATTTACACTCCCATCCACAGTGAGGAAGCTTGTCCCTTTTTCCGTATCTTTGCCAGAACTTGCTATCATTAATTCTTGATTACTGCCATTCTTAGAGGGTGAGGCAACATGGCATTATTATTTAATTTGCTTCTCCCTGATGACCAGTTATATTTAATATTTTTCCATTTACCTATGGGCCATTTGCAAGGTTTTCTTTGAAAAATATGCTTTTATGTTGTGCATATTGATTTCCTGTCATATGGGTTTTTGTAAACTCTCAAGCTACATGGAGGCCCCATTTCCTACTGCTGTGATGTTTATTGTAAAATAGCTTTTAAGTTTCATGTTATCACATCCACTTTTATTGAATTTTATCCATTTTCCTGTACTATGAAGCTATTTTTCTAAAAGGAAAGAAAGAAAGAGAGAGAGAGAGAGAAAAGGAAAAGGAAAGGAAAGGAAAGGAAAGGAAAGGAAAGGAAAGGAAAGGAAAGGAAAGGAAAGGAAAGGAAAGGAAAGGAAAGGAAAGGAAAGGAAAGGAAAGGAAAAAGGAAAGGAGAAAGGAAAAAGGGAAAGGAAAGGAAAGAAGGGAAGGGGAAAAAGGAAAGAAGGAAAGGAAAGGAAAAAAGAAAGAAAAAGTCCTGCCAATTTCAGTGTATGGAAGCATTTCCCTCCATTTTCATATTTTAGGACCTTTCAGGTATCTTTTAATATGTTGTGAACTTATTTTCACAATAGGTAAGAGATAGTTCATCTTGTTTTATTATTCACTCTTCTCAGAAGAAACAGCTCTTCTGCCCTTGAGTTTTTCATGACATTCTGTTATTTAGCTGTGCGCATTTTAAGTTGGTTTCTGCTTACAAGTCACTGTTTCTTTTTTTCCTTTCTTTTTAAAATTTATTTATTTTTTATTAGTTACAGTTTATTCACTTTGTATCCCAGCTGTATCCCCCTTCCAGTCCTCTTTGTTTCATTGATTTCAGCTCTGAGTTTGATTATTTGCAATTGTCTACTCCTCTTGGGTGTGTTTGCTTCTTTTTTTTTCCCCCTAGGGCTTTTAGGTGTGCCATTAAGTTGCTTGTATGAGAAGTCTCCAACTTCTTTCTGGAAGCACTTATTGCTATGAACTTTCCTTAGCTCTGCTTTCACTGTATCCCATAAGTTTGGGTAAGTTGTGCCTTCATTTTCACTGAATTTTAGGAAATCTCTAATTTTTTTTTTTCATTTCTTCCCTGACCAAGCTGTCATTGGGTAGAGAGTTATTTAGTTTCCACGTGTATTTAGGTTTTTTTGTTATTTCTGTTGTTGTCATAACTTATTATTTATTCTTTAAACTATTGATAAGCTATGCATGACACTCTGTGTTTGTAATTCTGGCACTTGGGAGGGTATGGCAGAATGATCACCACAAGTTCATGGCCAGAATGAGCTACACATTGAACCCAGTCTCAGAAGGAAAACACAGGCCAAACTGTGCATAGATAGATGAATTAATTTTGAGTATTTTTTTTCTAATGCTACTTAAATAAATTAACACTTTGACAAAGCTCAGTGCATTTCTAGTAATCAAACTTATAGGAATAACTAGCCTCAATTTTACCAAAGTTCCAGTGTTTTACCATATTAGCTCACAGAGACTGAGGCTGCATGCACAGAAGAGGTCTGCCCAGGTCTAAGCCAGGTCCTCTGTGTATATATTATGACTTAGCATTTAGTGTTTTTATAGGATTCATGCATGTATAAGCTAGTAGATCGCTGACTCTTGTGCTTTCTCTTAAGATCCATTTCTTGTTTGTTTTGTCCAACTCTGATGTGTCAATTTTTGTCTTACTTTAGTATATTTTATTTTATTATTATCCTGTTGAAGCCTGTTTGTTATCTAACTAGAGACAGAGAAGGGATAGATCTGGATGAGAACGGAGCTGGGGAGGAATTGGGAGAAATAGAGGGAGGGGAAGCTTACTCAGCATATTGTGTGTGAGAGAGAGAAAATATCTGTTTTCAAGAAAAGAAAAAAAAAGTAGACGTAGGCAGGCATAGTGGCTCATTCTTTTCATCCCAGCCTTATAGAAGCAGATTCAGAAAAATCTCTGAGTTCCAGGCCAGGGCTACCTAAAAAGAAACAAAAACAAACAACAAACATAAAAACCCAAAGTAGACAGAAATGGCACATTAATACTTTAACTGTTTAAATTTTCCTTAGCAGATTTTGGTGCTTAGCTACGTATAAAGAATATAAATAGTGATGCATGCCAACTATTACTATTAGTACTTTGTTGAGATTCATCCATTGTTTTAGGTGTTGTAGCACCTAATTATGTGTCCTCAATATAATATTTTTAAAAGGCACATAACTGTGTAAGAGAATATGCATGCTATTGTGAGTGTATGCCTTCTTTCTCTCAATTCACACATCCCCTCTTTTCCATGTTGAATATATTTGTAATTATATTTTCCTTAAAGTGTTATACAAAACTCTGTTTATTTTACAAAGGTAATCACTGATGTTTGTGAATTTTGGAAAGAGTATTCTAATTGGAAAGTCTAAAAAAGTCTTTCTTGTAGGCTTTGACTTTTTTAAACCTACTTTATTTGGTGTTTCTTATGTCTCTTTTCCCCTTCTCCAACCCAATCCCTTCTAACACCCCAACATTAGGTATTAGAGAAAGAAGCTTAGTGAGCAGAGAAGGCATAGTTCTCTTTAGCTACTTCCTGCTGGATAAGATTATTGGGTTCCTAAATGCCTCTACCACCCTTCAAACCTCTGACTCTAGGTAGGAGATAAAGAAGGTTAGCAGTGACAGGAGACATAGATCTCTTTAGACACACTTTCTTAAGGCAATTCTACTCTTCATTGTCAGGATTCCAACAGTCCAGCAAACTAGCAACCCAGCAATCCAGCAATAGGAAATGCAGCAACAAGGACCACCAGCAGCAACGAAACATCCTTGAAACTGTTCTCTGGTTTATTCTCTCTAGGAGCATCTTGAAGAGAAGTGACACCTCTCTCTCTTTCTCTCTGTCTCTCTCTCTCTGCTCCTATTTTCACCTTTTCATAGTCTGCACCAGGATGTTTTTCAGCTATCAAAAGCCATGCCCCCCCCACACACATATACACACACATACACACACACACACACCATACACACAGACAAACACACACACAAGAGGCAGTTTCCAGATGATAAGGATCATGAGTCCTCTCACGAGGCTGTTTATCAGCTGACAGAGATCACTGCTTTCACGAGGCCTGTTACAAGCTATGGACAAAGAATTCCCACATTACAAACTTGGCACTACAACAAAAAGGTATCCACACAACAAAACCAAAACTACCACTACACTTCCTAATCAAGGAAGTAATTTCTCTATGGAGTCCAAGGCCAAAGACCTTACATGAATTAAGTATCACACAAATATGGCTTTTGTTCTATGTAAAAAAGCAAAATATTAAAGTTGTTTCACTTACTTGTATAAAGAGTACTGGCCATGCTTGTATGAGTTGATACACTAAATTTAATTTCAGAAACATAATAGTGAGTAACAAACCAAATCTGCCTTTCATGACTGTTAGAGGTTGTTTTTGTGCACTGTGTATATTCACATGTTCATTTCTGAACCCAACGAGTTGAGTACATACCAGACTTTGGTATTGTTATACTTTGGCTGCTTCATATTTTCTAAATGTACACTTTTCTTGACTTTCTGATTTGTTCAATAAAAATTTAATGGCTGTTGACTACAGTCATCTGAGGGAATTCCATGTCTGTGAGATAGTGTCCTGACTCATGATTAATGTGGTGGTCCAGCCCACTGTGGAGCATACTATCCCTAGGTAGGTGGTTCTGGACTGTGGAAGAAAACTAGCTGAGTATGAGCCAATGAGCAAGTCTGAATGTGAGCCAGCACGCAGTATTACTACATGATACCCACCCCAATTTGCTTCAATGATGTACTATGACCTGGAAGTGTAAACCAAATAAATCCACTCCTCCTGCAAAAAAAAAAAAAAAAAAAAAAAAAAAAAACACTTAATGGCCAAAAACGCTGAGGGAAGATTAGAAGGCAGGAATTCCAGGCCCAGGGAGAGGAGTCCCAGGTGGGGACCAGAAAGAGAGGCAGAAGTCACCATTCAGACATGGATGAAAAAGGAGGTGCCAGGGAGATACTAAGATGGCAGTACTGGGCTACTTGCTGGGAAATAAGTCAGACCACTTACTGGTGGGTTAAAATAGCTGAGTA
The DNA here is from genome assembly GCF_030254825.1 of Meriones unguiculatus. NCBI lineage: Eukaryota > Metazoa > Chordata > Mammalia > Rodentia > Muridae > Meriones > Meriones unguiculatus. The sequence goes on along the minus strand of NC_083367.1, from coordinate 35,142,167 downwards.
TATTCCCAGCTATAGTGCCTGATGCTTTTAATAAATATAAAGGTCTCTGGGTCCTTAATGAGAACAAGGGAAGGCATGGGGAAAAAAAACTTGCATTTTACACATGACACTGAAATCTAATTAGGAGATGTAAATGAAATAAGCATACCAATATCTGTATAATGATAAGCTCTGAAGGACTGTGAAGGAAATGTTTGTAGAACTATATGACAAATTATTGGACAACACGGAAGAGATGACTGAGTATTGGACTATGGCCTTGTGTCTTAAGAAACTCACAACTTATTCTTTTTATTGTGACTGTCAGTCTTGGATTCCAAATGTCATGAGTTAGAAAGCCCAAGCAGTCAGTGGAGAGATACACACAGAGAATGACCAAAGTCCCTGAACTACAGTGTAGTGAAAGTTTTGGTTGTGTTGTGTGGATGTGTTTTTGTTCTAGTCCCAAGTGTGGGATGCAGGAATGCTAGCAACCTCATGAGAGGGACATGACATTTATCAGCTGATAAACAGCCTCCTGAGGAGCAAGTGATCCTTGTCAACAGGAAACTGACCTGTATGAACCTGCTGGACTTGGGGGGCAGTCATCAGGAATGCCAGGAATGTGGAGTCTTTTCTCAAAGGAGGCAGGGTTAGAGATAGAAAGTGGGGTTTGGTGCAGGATGTGGGTCAGGGCAGGGCAACCAGTGATGGCAACTGAACAGCTGTGGATGGACCTCATTGCTGCTTTTGCTATTGCTGGTATCCTGTTTGCTCTTTGACTGGACTGCTGGTAATCCTAATGACAAAGAGTGGAATCACCCAAGGAACTACTTCTAAAAATGTCCACATCCCCTCAATCCCTTTTAACCTTCTTTCTCTTCTACATGGTGTTGGGGTGTTGGAAGGGATTGGGATGGAGAAGGGAAAAAGAGATATAAGGAACCCCAAATAAAGTAGGTTTAAAAATGTCAAAGTGTACAGTACAGTCAGTTCCAGCTCACCCTTCGCAAAGGGAATCAGATACCTCCCTTGTCATTTACTGTGTATATATGGAGGGTTGCTCAGAAAGTTTACTTGTGAACCAGGCACAGTTGCATATTATTGAAGACAGCCAGCATTTGAGAAGCTGAGGCAGGGTTGCAAGTTCTAGGTTAGCCTGGACTACAAAGTAAAGTGTTTTCTTGACAGGAAGATGAAAAGAAGAAAATCGGAGGAGAGGAAGAAATGGAAGGAGATAAGGAGGGAGGGATATTAGTTGCTAGGTTCTAAATAAAGAATGGAACTTATGCCATGTGCAAGAAGACTTAAGGAAAGTGACAACATCTTATTTGGAAAACTGTAAAAGCTTGTTGGATGTTACATCATATATATTTTGAATATGAAAAGAATGCAATCCACAGCACACTTTATAGAATATACCATTATGTATTAATAAAAAAATAATACAAGGATATGGCCAAAGATATGGCTGTTGATAGATATAGACAGGCCAAAAGAATTTTTAAAATTTTTTCTTAATTTTCATATCTAAACTTGTTCACTAGAATATCATTTTATATTTTTAAGCATCAAAGGATAACTTTTCTTTTAGATCCAGTAGAAGCAGCTAAAATCAATGACCTTCATTTTCCACCACACTTATTTCATATTACAAGGCTGTGTGGAAGGGCCTTGCCTTCAGTCTCACTGAGGCACTTGTGTTGAGTTCCAGCATTCAAACACTCACGCACACACCTACATATTCAGTTTCAACCCATCAGTTGCAAATGAAACCCACGGAGACTTAAGCATACCACCACAAAGAGGAGCCAGATGTGAGAAGCCCCATCATCCTGTCCCACTCTTCCCAGCCACTTAGAAGCAAATGCTCGCTGAAGTACTTCCCTGTCCATGTATTTTGCCCTCTATCCTCGCATTTGTCAAGATATGATTGAAAACGGCGATAGAGTTTTAAAGCTCAGAGAGAATCCTGACACGTGGAGGATTAGAGCACAGAATTAGTCAGCTCCCTCATGATCCTTAGAGAGCCCCTGCAATTGCTTATCTTTGATACACCAGCGAGCAGAAGTGAGCCTGAGTCTTTATCTTTTCTGACAGTGCACACAAACATCCATGTTATATCAGCTTTCTAGAAAGCGTATGTGCTCTCCTAAGCCTCACAAGGTCACCAGTATCAATTAGAAATTATATTTTCCTGAATTAATTACTCAGCTACACAGTAGTTCATGCTGCTCTCTCTTCTCTGTCTCTCTCTTTTTGTCTCTGTCTCTTTGTGTGTGTGTGTGTGTGTGTGTGTGTGTGCACGAGCGTGTGTGTCCCATCTGGGTAATAATAAAGTTCAGATTTATTTTTCAAAATTTGGAGCTTGCCTTATTAAATATTAAAATGCTTATTAATGTTTGAGAAAGTGGCAGAAGCACTAACATATACTGCTAGCAGCATGCTGCTGTTCTTCAACTACATACTAATTAGCACACATACAGAAATACCACACTTTAATTTTGTCTTCATTGTTCAGAAGCCACACAGAGAAAGGTACAGAGAAGTACATTCCAAGGCTCTTATCATAAGCCATTTTTGAAGCTGAAGCACTGACCGTTGACTAAAGCATGTCAAATAGTACTTGTGAACACATGACTAATTTAATATTTTCTTATGTTTTCACATGGAAATAGAAGTAAATTCTCATCCCTTGCTAAAAGCATACACTTTCAGTTTATGAAACATCTAAAGGTTTTAGTTGCTACTACCAAGTGTTGGGATCAGTAAGCAGGCACCTCTACAGCCAGCCCCAAGGGACCTGACAAACCGGTTATCAGGCATTTGAAGACACTCAGACCACCCGGTGATCACCTGGAACTACCTGCCATGCCCTGGGTCACCCTATAAGAGAACTCCTGGAGCCCTCTCTCTCTCTCTCTCTCTCTCTCTCTCTCTCTCTCTCTCTCTCTTCCGCCTCCTCTCTGCCACCCCCTTCTCCCTTCCCCTAATAAACCTCCTACGTGGAACTGATCTCGTGGTGTGATTTGTGAACCTACCCTGTAATCTTCACAGGCACACGTTTCCTAACACCAAGTATGGCATTTCCCCACTGGGTAGTGGAACTTAGTTTTTGTTTAGTTCATCTCTCTGATGTCTACAGGCTGCTTTTACAAGGTGACTAACAAATTGTGAATGTACCCTCACCCAGGGAGCAGCCCTGAACATGTACAATGTTCTATTCAATTATCAAAACTAACATTGGCTTTTGAAAATATATACGTACTTGTGTGACATCCATAATTCTATAAACAAAACACTAGTAACAACATCTTTTGCCTTTTGCCTCTAATCATTAATTGGGAGTCAAAATATAGCAACCTTAAGAATAAACTAAACCACTGTCAAGAATTGTTCTGTTTAGCTAATTGTAGGAGCAAATGGTTTTAGATATACGCTTAATGAAAATCTTGCATATAAATTCTATTTTGGCCTCTTTTCCACTTAAGGATCTTTGCTGGGATAAAAGGAAAACAAAGAAAGAAAATGAGCACAAGACAAAATAGCTCCCCCATTCCAGAAACTTCTAACATTATTACTCCATTTTCAGCAACAACTTTAATTATGTGAACTAGTAACAGGTAAATGCATCTCTTGTATTTTACTGTGACTGGGGGCAATTTCGTCTCTTCAAATAAGACAGTAGCTAATTTTCTTCTTATTAGTAAATGACAATAGCAAAACAATTCTACCTTTGTGAACCAAATTTTCTAAGCTAAAATGTAAAAACGAGAGTACTTTCTTCAAAGAATAAAATTAAATAAAACAACTTACACCAAGTACTAGCTACAATGTAAGTTCCCAGATATTAGCTCTTATGGCCATGTTGAAGTGACTGGGGGATGGGGAGGGTGGCGAAATACTGGCTTCTGCTCTGCCAAACTGAGATGTTGAACTATGACCTTCCACCATAACAATGGAAAGGTGTCTGGGGACAGGATTTTTGGGAGGTAATTAAGTAATGAGGGTGAAGGCCTATTGATGACTTTTATAAATAAATAAATAAATAAATAAATAAATAAATAAAGTGCTTGCTTTTTACTTTCCTTTTTGCCTGTGAGGATATGACCCAAGTTCATCTTTAAACCATCTTCCAGACATTGGCCTTTTCTTATTTGATATATGGTTTGTCAGGCATCAAAATTGTAAGAATCACATGTTTGTAGCTTGTGCCACATACTGTGTCATTTTTGTTACATAATCTAAAGCTAACACACACATCAAAAGTAGACATTCCTGAAGTTATTACATTTGGTTCTTTGATTGAATTAAATAATGGCAGAAATTTTAGGAAATTATCCAAATTGTGATGAAAACAGTAGAAATTAGGGATCATAAATGACGCTTGGATGAGTGTATCCTGTGACACGTGAAGGGCTACCCTATAGTTCTGAAGGCTTCTGCTTACTGTCTCTTTTTTTTTTTATTATATTTACATTTCAGGGAAACATCATTTTTTTTGTCCAGTACGTAGATCCAGGCCAATGCTTTAAAGCAGCAGTTCTCAACCTGTAGGTTCAACCCCTACAAGCCTTCTCCGTGTCCACATATCAAATATCCTGCCTATCAGATATTTACATTAAGATTCATAAGAGTAGCAAAATTACAGTGATGAAGTAGCAATGAAAATAATTCTGTGGAACTGCATTAAAGGTGTCAAAGCATTAGGAAGATTGAGACACACTGATTTAAACTATTCTCATATGAAAATGTAATGTGCTTTTTACTTAGAAAAAGTAGCAACTCTGTTTTTGTTGGGGTGGCCATCCCTCACATTGAGAAGGTGGGTCCCTGTATTTTCAGAAGTTAATTCTGTGCTTGGCAGAGACCTAAGGGCTGGAAGAATTTGGGTACTGTAATTTCAGTGGCCATCTACCACTTTTCTATTTGTAAATGCTTGTCCTTCCTCATCTACCAAAGGGCAACCTTCATGAGATGGATTTCGAGTGATTCTGCTGCTGGTTGGTTCAGACTGGAATGTGGCTTTTGTGTAACAAAGAGCTGGGGAAGGAAGTACAGGAGAAGGACTGCTGGCATGTAGAGAAGCAAGAATATAGGAAAGATAGGAGACAGACAGGACAGATTCAAGGAGACAAGGAAAACAGCAGAAGGTGGTTGGAGCTAACAGCAGGCAGTGAGAAGCATGTGGAGAGATGGGTTGGCAGAGAAGTAAGAGTAAGTATAGATAGCTACCTAAGAGACTGCTCCAGTGAAAAACCAGCAGCTTTAAGCTATGTAGAAGTCCCTCCGTGCCTTAAACCGCAAGTGGGTTCTGTGAAAGCCCTGCAAATAGTTTTGTTTCTTTTAAATGCCTCACAAGAAGCAACTTAAGGGAAGAATACTTTATCCTAGCTTGCTGTTCAAGGACTCAACACTTACGCATTTCCTCTTAGAGAGAACTCAGGTTCAATTCCCAGCTCCCAAATGGTGCTCACATTCTTCCAGTCCCAGGGGATCCTACACCTTCTACCACAGAGGGCACTAAGCTTGCACATGGTACACATACATACATGCAGATGAAACCCACACACATATACAATAATAACAAACTATTTTATTGATTTTAAGGTAAATGACTGAATAGTGAGATTATCAGAAATATTTCTATAAGACAGTTATTTCCCACATAGGATATAGGAAGTGTTTCTATGTATAAATATGTTTAAAAATCAAAATATACAACTTTGTGTGCCCTTTTATTAAGTCCTTTCCATTGTATAAAACGTTCTTAAAATTGTTGTTTATTTTGTACCCAGATCTCGAGGCCCCAAAAGACCACCAGAAGTCGAATCCATTGCAAAACACATCAAGATCTTTTTATTACAAGCTCCAGCCTGGGTCACAGCAACCTCGCTGGTGAAGAGGAGGAATGAGGCACCGTGGTCTAGGGGAAGAAGGTTTTTAAAGGGCAAAAGCACAAGCAGGGGATTACATTCCTTGGCGTTACATGATTGGATAAGGGAAATTGACTTTTGAAATGATTGGTTTACTTTAGGCGTCAAGAGCATAAACGGTTCTGGCCTGGCAATATGGGCTGGTTTCCTAGCAACTGTATCTCTACTGGACAGGAAAAGAATGCGGTTAGGCTAGTTCTTCCCTGCAGATGGCTGGACATGACTCCACCTGGCTGGCCTTTGTTCAGACTTGTGCGCCAAACCCCAAACCAATACTCAAAAAAAAAAAAAAAATCCAATTTTCAATTCTTTGTTCTCTCAGTTTACTGCAGCACCTTTTATTACTATAGTACTGAATATCAGTTTCCTTTGACACTGAAACATTCTATTCTGCAGCGAAGCTCTTTAAGACACAAAATAAACAACTCCAAGTAGCTTCAGGAAGTCCCTGAAACTGACCAGATTCTCTATGTTCTGGCTTCCCCAGAGTAAGCAGTAAAGATTATTGAGAGAGTCCGAGACAAGACAAAAGGCAGGAAAAAAAAAAGATTCTGAGATCAGACAAGATGCCTAGAAGAAGCAGAAACCTACCTACCCACCTGGAAGAGGTATGGACTGATTGAGTCACTTAGAAAGGACACTGTCTCCTGCTGAGCTTCCGGCAGGCTGTTCAGTGTGCTCCGGATTTCCAGATTTGTGAGGTGTCATCATGTGGTGTGGGCCTTGGTGACACAGGTGTCCTAGTCATTTCTGTTCTTGTAAGTAAGCCCAATAAAACTTATTGCTTCACCAAACTGGACTTTAATGATATTTGTACTTTGCTGTGTCATGTGCTGCCTGTCTGGGGTGAATAGACTTATGTGGTGTGTCTCATTGGGAATCTTATCATACAAAATATAGAGAATTATTTTTATTAATCTTTTTAAAGTTTCTGGGAACTACTTAGAAGTTGATTAGCTGGAGTGTGGCACTTAGGAAGAGCCCATTCATTTTATAGGCACATGGTTTTATCCACAGCAGGGGAAGAGGGAAGGTAAACAATGATAAGGGGCAGTGCAATTAATAGCCTAACAATCACACTCACAAACTTGTTACAAAGCCAAAGGATTCTGTTGTATGTTAAAGCCAATCCAAGGACCAGGAAGACCAAGTAAAAATCCTGATGTAGGGCTCTTTCAACTTGAGGCTACATACACTGTGATAATATAATTAATTGGTGCTTGTCCAAACTGTACCTTTCAATGAAATATAGTATCCTCACATAAAAATAAATGCACATTATTTATAAAGTATCTTTCCATCTGCAATTGTTTTGGTCTAGGCAAAAAAAAAAATGGTTTACTTAAGAAAACAATAACTGTATTTGGCATTTATAAAAGATTACAATATGAACAATGTTTTGTGGTTTCCCAACCATTTGTCATGCATGTAAGCCTGCTTTTAGTTAATTAATGTGATTTAAGTTTCCCTGAAGTTTAATGGAGTGATTTGAACCCCGTATCACATTTTTCCTTTTATATTCAAGGGCAATTAAGGATACTTAATAATATAATACACTTGTACTTGAATGAAGGGAATGACAAAATTAATCACTGAGAGTAATATTAGTTGAATATTTTAAAAAATTTTTGATGGCCACTGACTATTAATGGTGACTTATCGCGTATTTGCTGTTAGTATTTAGGCAGCCTGCTTCTGGGTCGCCTAGCAACCTATGATATTATCATGTATCCCCTTCTGGGTAGACATACCTAGCAAGCAAGGTTCAGTTGCTCCATAAAAGAACCAACCCTCCACTTTGTCGCTCTCTTGCCTTCTTGCTCTTGTACTCTCTTTCTGTCTCCTGCTCTCTCCCCGTTTTCTGTCACGGCACGCCCTCCACTCCCCCTATCATGTCTCCCTCTCTCCTTTCTCTTTCGCTCCACCCAATAAACCTTTTTCATATAATATATGTTGTGCACAGCATTATTTCAGTGATCAACCTTTACATGGTGACAAAAGCAAACTATGCAATACCACCATCAACCTCAGTGGTCTGGCCAACTTAGCTCAACTTGACATTTGAAAGGAGTAAGTATATTTCCAGTAAAAAAAAATGAAAAATGCCAAGAACACTTTATAATGATAAACCAAGTTACATAAAAGTTTATTTATTAATACAGTAAAGTGAATTAACTGTTATTTATGAATAAAATTTCATAGATCAGAAATGTAAGCACAAAAGAATAAAAATCAAAATCTCTGTAATCAGTTTAGCACACGCCTTAGTATACTCCAAATAAAAAATTCATCAGTTTTATGGATTTATATAAAATCGATTCTAGCTAGATGTAACATAGTTTTTGGAATTTTTAATTGCTAAAATTAAATACAGCTGAAATTTTTTAAAGTTATAAAAATTTACTCACCTCTCAAGAGAAAAAAATAGTAGATGTCACAATTAACATAATTGTGAAGATATAATAATTGGACCACCCTAGAGCAATACCATGGAATATAAAATGAAGAAAAATATAAAAGTTAAAGTTATGAAACAAATATAAAAAGACGCTGAAACAAACCCATAACAAGATCCCAGAAATACATTATGAATAAATCCTTCTTGTGGATACTATATCAGACATTTGAAATACTAGCCACTTTAGTCTATCTTTTTATTCCTACCATCTCCTCCTGTCATTATCCTATATTAATGCGGTATACATTTTACACTCAACTAACTCAATTACACTCAATTAATAAGATGCATTATTATTAAACAAAGCCCATAATTTGTATTGTTTTATTCACTAGTACTATGTATGTCATTTATTGACTATCACGTTCTACAGAATATCATATTCTGTATTATACTACACACTGTAAATAGCACACAGCATCATGGATAATGATCCCATAGTCCTGAAACTTTCCTGAGCTTCAACACTACGTCATTCCTCTTCCTTGAACTCCCAGCCATCACTGACCTTGCCACTACCTGCGTAGTTCTGTTTTGCCAGAAAGCCGTATCAGAGAAACCACACAGCATTTAGCCTCTCCCACTTATGCTTTCCACCTACTATTCTTTAAGATATCTTCATCTTTTCTCAGGTCTGGAAAGCACATTTCTTTTTATTACAAATAATATAATACATGTACTAAAAATAGCCTATGAATTCACCTACTAAAGGATGTCTTGCTTACTTTCAGTCTTTAGTACTTAGGAATAAAGCTGCAAAAAAAAAAAAAATACTTGTTTCAAATAAGTTTTCAATTCAGTTGTGTGAATCTTTGAATGTATGATTCCTAAATCGTAATAGTAATGCTATGCTTTGCCTTATGAAAAATTTACAAACTTATGTCCCAAAAGGCTGTACTGTTCTGTATCCCCATCAACAATGAATGAGAATTCCTATTGTCCCATCTTCTCCAGCATTTTCTACAATCATTCTAGTAGATTCATACTGGAAACACTTTGTTTTAATTATAATGTCCTAACAGCATGTGGCATAACATGCTAATTTGCTATCTCAGTGTCTTGATGAATTAAGTTTTTTTTTCAATGTCTTCGTTGTGCATCTTTGTTATATTTTTGTCTTGCAAGAATTCACTGTACATTTTGGATACAAAAATTCCTCATTACATATGTTTTGCAAATATTTGCTCCCAACTCACGGTCTGTTGTCTTTGTATTATCAATGTTTTTTGCAAGGCAAAAGATATAATTTTAATAATGTAAAAATTATTTTACCTTTCAAGTATTATGCTTTTTAGAAATGGTGTGTTTACATGTAATTATTCAGGTATACCACATGTGTGCATGAGCTCACAGGCATCAAAAGAGGGTATCAGATCTTCTGTAACTCAAGTTACAGATAGTTATAAACTGCCACATGGGAACTGACAACAAAACTAATGAACGACCTCGCTAGCCCTCTATCATGTTTTTATTTAAAAATTTTATTATTTAGATAATTTTGCTATTATTTTCCATGTTTAAATAACTTTTAGTAATTTGCTTTTGGGCTTTTAGGACTTACTTTGAGTTCACATTTGTGAAACATGTAAAGTCTGTGTCTATAATCATTTTTTTGTATAAATGTACAATCGTTGTAGCAGCACATGATGAAAAGCATATTTCTTTGTCATTTGTTCCTTTATAGTTGTTTGTTCTGAGATCGCATTGCGATCCCGTTGGTATCGTCTGCCACTTAGTCAGCACCACACTGTCCTGAGTACTGCAAATTTACAGAAAATCTATGTCAGGCAATGTCACTCTTCCACCTTTGTTCTCCTTTAATATTATTCTGTTTACTAGGGATAGATAACTTTGCTGTTGCACGCATACTTTAGAATAAATCTGTTGATATCTACAAAATAACTCAACGATTGGATTGAGATGGTGCTTAAATTAATAGATTAGCCATGAAACATGCCTATTACATCATTATTCTGAAGGCTTGAGGAAGGAGGATTGTTAGGTGAAGACCAGCCTGATTTACATAGTAAGTTCTAGGCAAACATGGCTACATATTACGAGCTTATGTCAAAAATACTCACTAGATTATGTGGACATTGTGGAAATGGGATAAGAAGGTGTTTTGATTTTGTTTTTCTTTATGAAGTTGTGTCTGGGCAAGTTTTTTTGATAAGACCTATATGTCAGTTTATGATTGATCTTTATGTGGTTTTATTTTTATATAAAGTCAGATGGCAGTATGTTTATTGTAGCTTCCAGTCTTCATTACAAGTGTCATAGAAACCATTGGTTTTTGGCATTAGGTATCTTGTATCCTTCAATTTTGCATCATAAAAAGTACTTTGATATTGTTGCTGAATTTTCTGGATTTCTAAAACAATCATGTTATCTGTGGCCAAAGATGGTCTTATTTCTTTTTCCTAGTCTGTGAATTTTCTATTTCCTTTTCTTGTTTTACCATGATAGCTAAAATTTCATAAAAAGTTGAGTACTAGGCAGTGAGAGGAAATATTCTTGACTTGTTAGCCATCTTCAAAGGTAGATAGCTCCTTTCATGATAATGATAGCTGTAGCATTTTGTGGATGTTATTTCCAAGCTGGGTAAATTTTTTTATATGCATTATTTGTATTGGGTGTTTAATCATGATTTGATATTGAATTGTCTCAAATCATATAGTATCTATTGATATGAATGTATGACTCTCCTTTGTTAGGGTATTGCTGTGAATGATAGCATTAATGAGAGCACTGTCAAACTAACAGTGCCCACTTGAAATAAGCAACATTTAGTCATTCTTTACAACTAATTTTATACATTTTATTCAAACTCTCCATATATTATCAAGAAGTTTTACAGGTATGTGTGTAAGATATATTAATATGGAGTTTTTCTTCAGGTAACATTTTTATTTGATTTTGGTATGAAGTTAATGCCACCTCATGGAGGTAAGAATTATTCTATTTGGCTCTTGTTTTTTTTTAAGATATTGTATAGAATTGATACTATTTTTTCCTGTGTTTGAAAGAATTTACCAGTGAAAGAATCTGGTCCTGGTGTTTTTATTTTAGTAGACATAACTGTTATGTGTTAAATTAATCAGGACCTAAGAACTATTCTGAGTTGTCTGTGAAGATGACTTGGAATAAGCAATATTAAAATTGGTACAGTGATAACTACAAATAAGTTAAAGATCTGACTAGGATGATGGGCTTGAGTCTCTGAACTAGAAGGAATTACTCCCGACCCTTTGCTGCCAGGATCTTGGACTTTTCTTGATGTTAGCCTTCAGAGACGTGAGCTCCTCCTTGGTATCAAGGTTGATACCTGGACTTGTTTGTAGACTGGGATAGCCTCGAACTCACAGAAATCTGCCTCCTTTACCTGTTTGAGTGCTGGGATTACAGGCATAAACTACTGCACCCAGCTAATTTTACTGATCTTATCAACCTAATAATATTGCATTTTAGATACACTAATTTTCTCAATCTATCTGTCAGTATTTTGATGACTAACTTAGTCATTTTGTTTGTGCTAGCTTTTCTTTTTAATTTATGGTGCTTATGACATATGTGTTTGAATGTATCAAACTTTTATGACCTATGTATTTTTAAGTTTCAGAATTTCCTTATCTGTCTCATCTTCTCAAGGCTATTCAAATTACCAAATGATTTTGGGTAACATTTGACATTTAGACTTTAAATGTAACTTAATGAATGTTAAAAAAAATATATCTCTTCACCATGTTATAGATCAAAAGCCTCACTTAGTACATTATGCTTTGTACTAACAGAGACAAACTAAGATATGGAAATAAAGAAGTCAATGTTTCATTTAAATATTAAGGGGAAGTTCCATCACTTAAATAGATAGCTTCCTTTCTGAGTCATTGGGTTTCAGTAAGAAAGGAAGAGGAGAAATGAAGCACACTCCAATCTATGATGACAGCAAGATGCAAAATGGCACACGCTAGCATCTCACTCCAATTTCCCATTCTTTCCACTTGTCTGGGAATTATTCACATGTCACAATGTAAATAAAAAGCAGTCTACATAGTATAATCTTTAGCTAGAGAGCTTTGGGCCTGCCCTGACAGAACACGAGAATAGTGAAAAATGAAGAAACACTGATGTGCTGCTAGATGCCAATCACGAATGTCTTTCTCTTTCTAAATTCAACTGCATGTCAAGTCCTGATGTAGGACATATTTCCTCTTTTCCCTTAACCTAGTTCTTTTTCAACAGATCTTTGTTCTGTTGCTATCACTACATCATTTCTTGCCTTACAGTGGTTTTATAACGAAGCATATCTTTATTAATACCAGTTTCTCTGGCTGTTACATTAACTTTTCTTGATTTTTTGGTAAATTTTTAAACGATTCCAAATATAAACTACCACTATTCAAGTAAGAGTTATATTCAGTATATCTGCCAATTATAGATAAGCCTTTATAACTGAGAAATACACTTGATCATGAATGTTTCTAGTGTTCTTGTCTCGTCTATGTGCCAAAAGGACCAAGCTTAGGGCTACACACTGACTACCAAGGAGGATGGAGGCACACCCCTGGTCACTCTGAGTTCAGTGAACCTGCTCAGTTCAGGAGTCCAAATGCCAGACCTATTGTAGTCTGTGTACTGTCTAAAGATATAGCAAGAACTGTAGGCCCAAAGGACCCTTGGGGACCATAGGACTTTGGGCTTCCATCCTTGCAATGATACCTGGGACCCAGAAATCAAAACCTCAGTCTCCCATAGTCTTTGTGACTCCTGGAAACAAAGCCTCATTCTCTAAGGAGACCAGTGTCCCATTGCAGATGAAGCTCTGACTCCACTCTGATATCTGGGGCCGTTAAGCCTGAAGGCCCCAGAACATCAGAAAGCCTGGTGTCAAGTGGTCAGTGGATACATCTGAGACAGAGTTGGAGGCCTGGTCCTGTGGCATTTTCTGGCCCCTCAAGATCCAGAGAACTGTATGCACAACACTAAAAACAGTTATCTGCTCCCTAAGATGCTCATGGTGCTCTACCGTCTCACAGTTCCTTTATAATTAGGAGGGTATCTACCTACATATTCAAAGAAACAAGGTATGTGATGTATTTTTACAGAAATCTATAAATAGCTATCGTGTTGTTACTGTTTTGCTGTATGTTAAAGCTTCATGAAGAGCATAAATCAATTTGATGACTAGTAATGTTCTTGCATTATAATCAACATAAACTACTCTATTGTACAAGTGTATTATTAAAATCACCAATTGCACATGAAAACCAAGTTTCATTAATCTTCTAAATATCACTGGTACTAGTTTGGAAAACATTTGATGGGTAAGTGTCCTTGCCACCAATTCTGAAGATCAGAGTTTGAGTCCCCAAATCCATGTGATATAAAGGAGAGAATCAGCTCCTGTAAGTTGCTCTATGACCTCCACACAAATACATGCAGCTGAGTCTACACATACACACTAAAATTTCTAACGCAATAAAAATCACTCTACCTGATGAAAATCTTTGAGCACATAAACTAAAAACAAAATGAACACACCTTCAAAGGACCTGTAAGACAATGGTAAAATGGTTAACTTCTGTTTTCAGTCATTGGAGAGGAAAAAAGACCATAACATTTTTTTTAAATAAAAAGAAGAAATAATGATTGAAAATGTTGCAAAAAATGAGTGAAATGCACAAGCCGACACACTATTTAAAAAAAAAAAAAAACATAAAACAAAACACAAGCTTAAGTCCAGATACAAAGGTCATAATCAAATGAATGAAAACTAAAGGAAATCTTTATAGCCACCAGAGGAGATGGCATATCTCTTATGGAGAAAGAATGGTAAACACGAGTGTAGATTTGTCCAGAGAGTATGCAAACAGGAATGAAGTAGACACTGAAAGGGTTTTTTAAAAATGATCATGAATCCGTTCTATATTGTTTTCTGTGAAACAAAAACAGTGGTTTTCAGATGAAAGTGAATTTACAAAATTTGTTATTATTGTATATGTAGGTGTATGCAGGCATACCCACCCTAAATATGGATCACCCTTTCCGTGGCAATGCAGTTAAAAGGACATGAAAGAAGGAAACATCCTGGCACCCTGTCTTGGCACTCCTTGTAACTTAGCTTCTTTGGATTGTGGTATGATTATTCTGTACTGTAGGTTTAATATTTGCATATAAGTGACTACAAACCTTGTGTGTCTTTCTAGTTCTGGGTTACCACATTTAGGATGATCTTTCCTAGTTCCACCCATTTACCTGCAAATTTCATGATTTTCTTGTTTTTAATAGCTGAGTAGCATTCCATTGTGTAAATGTACCACAACTTTCTTATCCAGCTCTTCAGTTGAGGGACATCTAGGTTGTTTCAAGCTTATGGCTATTACAAATAAAGCTGCTATGAACATAGTGGAGCAAATGTCCTTGTTGTATGGGAGATCATCTTTTGGGTATATGCTCAGGAGTGGTAAAGCTGGGTCTTGAAGTAGGATTATTCCCAATTTTCTGAGAAAATGCTAGATTGATTTCCAGAGTGGCTGTACAAGTTGGCACTCCCAGCAATGAAGGAGTGTTCCCTTTTTTCCACATCGTTAACAGCATATGTTATCACCTGAGTTTTTGATCGTAGGCATTCTGATAGGTGTAAGTTGGAATCTTAGAGTTGTTTTGATTGGCATTTCTTTGATGACTAAGGACATTGAGCATTTCTTTAATTGCTTCTCAGCCATTCAAGATTCCTCTGTTGTGAATTTTTACTTTAGCTCTGTACCGCATTTTGTAACTGGATTATTTGATTTGTTGGTGTTTAATTTCTTAAATTCTTTGTAGAATTGGGATATTAGCCCTCTGTTTGATGTAGAGTTGGTGAAGATCTTTTCCCAATCTGTACGCTGCTGTCTTGTTCTATTGACTTTTGTTCTATTGCCATTTTGTTCTATTGTCCTTTGACTTCCAGAAGCATTTCAGTTTCATGAGATCCCATTTATCAGTTGTTGATCTCAGCGCCTGTGCTGTTGGATTTCTGTTCAAGAAATTAACTCCTATGCCATTGAGTTCCAGACTTTTCCCCACTTGGTCTCTAACGATTTAGAGTCTCTGGTTTTATGTCAGTCTTTGATCCACTTGAACTTGAATTTTGTGCAGGGTGATAAATATGGATCTATTTACAATTTCTACATGTAGACATCCAGTTTGACCAGGGCCATTTGTTGCAGATAATTTCATTTTTCTGTTTTATGGTTGTGGCTTCTTTGTCAAAAATAAAGTGCCCTTAGGAGAGTGGGTTTATTTCTAGGTCTTCGATTTGGTTCCAATGATCAACCTGTCTGTTTCTATGCCAATACCATGCACTTTTTATTACTATTGCTCTGTAGTACAACTTAATATCAGAGATGTTGATACCGCCGTAAGTTCTGTTACTATACAGAATAAGTTTTTACTATCCTAGGTCTTTTATTTTTCCATATGAAGTTAATGGTTGCTCTTTCCAGGTATATAAAGAATTATGCTAGAATTTTGATAGGAATTGTGTTGAATCTGTAGATGGCTTTTGGCACGATGGTCATTTTTACTCTTAATCCTACCGTTCCAAGAGCATAAGAGATCTTAACATCATCTAAAATCTTCTTCCATTTCTTTCTTCAGAGACTTGAAGTTCTTGTCATATAGGTCTTTCACTTGCTTGGTTAGAGTTACAGCAAGATATTTTATATTACTATGCTTTTTCCCTAATTTCTTTTCTAGCCCTTTTGTCGCTTGTATAATAGAGGGCTACTGACTTTTTTTAGTTAATTTTGTATTCACTTTGCTGAAGGTGTTTATCAGCCATAGTAGTTCTCTGGTAGAATATTTAGAGTCACTTATGTATACTGTCATATCATCTGTGAATATCAATACTTTGACTTCTCTTCCAATTTGTATCTTCTTGGTCTCCCTTACTTGTCATATTGTTCTACATAGAACTTCAAGTATTAAAATGAAGAGATATGGTGAGAGTGGGCAGCCTTGTCTTATCCCTGATTTTAGTGGGATTGCTTCAAGTTTCTCTCAATTTAACTTGATGTTGGCTATTTATTGGCTTGCTGTATATAGCCTTTATTGTGTTTAGATATGTGCCTGTATCCCTGATCTTTCCAAGACTTTAAAAATGAAGGGGTGTTGGATTTTGTCAAAGGCCTTTTCAACATCTCAGGAGAGATGATCACATTTTTTTTTCTTTCAGTTTGGTTAAGTGGTAGATTATTTATATGGAAAATTGTGTTGATGGATTTTTATATTTTGAACCATCCCTGCATCCTAAGATGAAGCTTACTTAATCATGGTGGATGATATTTTTGACGTGTTCCTGGATTTGATTTCCAAGTACTTTATTGAGTATTTTTTTGCATCGATGTTCATAAGGGAGACAGGTCTGAAATTCTCTTTCTTTGTTGGGTCTATGTGTGGTTTAAAAATCAGGGTGATTATGGCCTCATGGAGTGAATTTGGCAATGTTTCTTCTGTTTCTATTTTGTGGAGTAGCTTAAAGGCCCTTTTTGTTTGGGAGGCGTTTGATTACAGTTTCTATTTCTTCAGGGTTTATAGGTCTATTTAAATTGTTAACCTGATCTTGATTTAACTTTGGTAAGTGGTATCCATCAAGAAACACATCTATTTCTTTTAGATTTTCCAATTTTGTGGTGTACAGGTTTTTGAAGTATGATCCAATAATTCTTTGGATTTCCTCAGTGTCTGTTGTTATAAACCCTTTTCATTTCTGATTTTATTAATTTGGATACTTTCCCTCTGTCTTCTAGTTAATTTGGCTAAGGCTTTGTCTATGTTGTTGATTTTCTCAAAGAACCAGCTCTTGGTTTTTGTTGATTCTTTGTATTGTTCTCTTTGTTTCTAAGTTATTGATTTCAGCCCTGAGTTTGATTATTTTCTGCCATACATTCCTCTTGGGTGTGTTTGCTTCTTTTTTTCTCTAGAGCTTTCAGGTGAGCTGTTAAGTTGCTAATATGAGCTCTTTCCACTTTCTTTATGAAAGCACTTAGTGCTATGAACTTTCTGCTTGCACTGCTTTTTATTGTGTCCCACAAGTTTGGGTATGTTGTAGCTTCATGTGCATTGACTTCTAGAAAGTATTTAATTTCTTTATTTATTTTTCTCTCTGACCCACTGGTCATTAAGTATAGAGTTGTTCAGTTTCCATAAGTTTGTAGGATTCTCTTGTTTCTGTTGTTGAAGTCTAGCTTTCATTCAAGGTGATCTGATAGAATACAAGGTGTTATTTTCTTGTACTTATTGAGGCCTGCTTTGTGTTCAAGAGTATGTAGTAAATTTTGGAGAAGGTTCCATGAGGTGCTGAGAAGAAGGTATATTCTTATGTGATGGAATGTTCTGTAGATACCTGTTAGGGCCAATTGACTCATAATGTCATTTAGTGTCATTATTTCTCTGCTTAGTTTCTGTCTTGATGACCTGTGCATTGGTGAGAGAGATGTGTTGAAGTCTGCTACTATTAATGTATGGGTTTGGGTGTGTGATTTAAGCTTTAGTAATGTTTCTTTTACAAATGTGGGTGCCCTGGCATTTGGGGTATATAGGTTCAGAGTTGAGATATGGTCAATATTTCCTTTGATGATTATGAGTGTCTTTCCCCATACCTTTTGATTAATTTTGGTTGAAAGTTATTTTGTTAGTTATCAGAATAGCTACTCCACCGTGCTTCCTGTATCTGTTTGCTTGGAAAACTGTTTGCTGCCCTTTTTTTTTTCCTGAGGTAATGTCTATCAGTGTTGCTGAGGTGTGTTTCTTGTGTGCAACAGAATGATAGGTCCTGTTTATGCATCCATTCTGTTAGCCTGTGTATTTTTTTTAATTCTTTATTAATTACACTTTATTCACTTTGTATCCTCCCTGTGGTTCCCTGCCTCCTCCCGTCCCAATCCCTCCCTTCCTCCACCCTCTGCATGCATGCCCCTCCCCAAGTCCACTGATAGGGGAGGTCTTCTTTTCCTTCCTTCTGAGCCTAGTCAATTGGGTCTCATCAGGAGTGGCTGCATTGTCTTCTTCTGTGGCCTGGTAATGCTGCTTCCCTCTCAGGGGGAGGTAATTAAAGAGCATAGCCTGTGTATTTATTTTTATTTTTTTTTATCAGTTACATTTTATTAACTCTGTATCCCAGCCGTGTCCCGATCCTTCATTCCCTCCCAGTCCCTCCCTCCCTCCCTCCCTCATCTCCACCGTGCCCCTTTCCAAGTCCACTGATGGGGGGGACCTCCTCCCCATTCATCTGATCCTGTTTTATCAGGTATCTTCAGGACTGGCTGCAAAGCCCTCCTCTGTGGCCTAACAGGACTGCTTCTCTCTTTCGGGGGTGGGGAGACCAAAGAGCCAGTCATTGAGTTCCTGTTAGAAATAGTCCCTGTTCCCTCACTTTGGGAAACCAATTGGTTACTGAGCTACCACAGGCTACATCTGAGTGGAGGTTCTAGGTTATATCCATACATGGTCCTTGGTTGAATGTCAGTCTCAGAAAAGACCCTGTGCCCAGATATATTTGGTCCTTGTGGAGCTCCTATCCTTTCCCCATCAGACTAACTCCCCTTCTTTCTTATGATTCCCTGTACTCTGCCAAAGGTTTGGTCATGAGTCTTTGCTTTGAAAACACTGCTAGTTAAAGTCTTTCAGATGCGCTCAGTAGACTCCTGTCATACGTTCAATGCACATCCCATCTGGCTTTCTAAACGAGGATTGATCATCTTACCCCATGTCCGCTCAATTGATTATCTTTTTTAGGTGTATAGATTTCATTATGTTTATCATATCTTATAGGTCTATATAAGTGAGTATATCCCATGTTTGTCTTTCTCCTTCTGGGATATTTCACTCAGAATGATCTTTTCTAGATCCCACCATTTGCCTGCAAATTTCATGATTTCCTCCTTTTTGATTGCTGAGTAGTATTCCATTGTATAAAAATACCACAATTTCTGTACCCATTCCACTGTTGATGGACATCTGGGTTGTTTCCAGGTTCTGGCTATTACAAATAGAGCTGCTATAAACATGGTTGAGCAGGTGTCCTTTTTGTGTACTTGAACAAACTTTGGGTATATACCTAGCAGT
Source organism: Meriones unguiculatus (assembly GCF_030254825.1). NCBI lineage: Eukaryota > Metazoa > Chordata > Mammalia > Rodentia > Muridae > Meriones > Meriones unguiculatus. The sequence goes on along the minus strand of NC_083367.1, from coordinate 35,122,685 downwards.
GGTATAGCTGGGTCTGGAGGAAGCACTATTCCTATTTGTCTTAGAAAGCACCAGATAGCTTTCCAGAGTGGTTGTACCAGTTTACATTCCCACCAGCAGTGGAGGAGGGTTCCCCTTTCTCCACAACCTCTCCAGCATGTGTTGTCGCTTGAGTTTTTCATCTTGGCCATTCTGATGGGTGTAAGGTGATATCTCAGGGTCGTTTTGATTTGCATTTCCCTGATGGCTAATTAGGATGAGCATTTCTTTAAGTGTTTTTCTGCCATTCGATATTCCTCTGTCGAGAATTCTCTGTTTAGCTCTGTTCCCCATTTTTTAATTGGATTACTTGGATTGCTGCTTTTCAGCTTCTTTAGTTCTTTGTATATACTGGATATTAGTCCTCTGTCAGATAAAGGGTAAGTGAAGATTCTTTCCCAATCTGTAGGCAGTCGTTTTGTTTTGATGACGGTATCCTTTGCTTTACAGAAACTTTTCAGTTTCATGAGGTCCCATTTATTGATTGTTGCTCTTAGAGCCTGTGCTGTTGGTGTTCTGTTCAGGAAGTTGTCTCCTGTGCCAATGAGTTCTAGGCTGTTCCCCACTTTTTTTTCCAATTGATTTAGGGTATCTGGTTTTATGTTGAGGTCCTTGATCCACTTTGACTTTAGTTTTGTGCAGGGTGATAAATATGGATCTATTTTCATTTTTCTGCATGTAGACATCCAGTTGGTCCAGCACCATTTGTTGAAGATGCTGTCTTTTTTCCATTGAATGGAATTGGCTTCTTTGTCGAATATCGAGTATTCATAGGTGTGTGGATTTATTTCTGGGTCTTCTATGCAGTTCCATTGATCCTCCTTTCTGTTTCTATGCCAGTACCATGCAGTTTTTATTACTGTTGCCCTGTAGTACAGCATGAGATCTGGAATGGAGATACCTCCAGATGATCTGTTGTTGTACAGGATCGTTTTGGAGATTCTGGGTTTTTTGTTTCTCCATATGAAGCTGAGAATCTTTTTTTCAAGGTCTGTAAAGAATTGAGTTGGTATTTTGATGGGAATTGCATTGAATCTGTAGATTGCTTTTGGCAGTATGGCCATTTTCACAATGTTAATCCTACCAATCCATGAGCACGGGAGATCTTTCCATCTTCTGATATCTTCTTCGATTTCTTTCTTCAGAGACTTGAAGTTTTTCTCAAACAGGTCTTTCACTTGCTTGGTTAGAGTCACACCAAGGTACTTTATGTTATTAGTGGCTATTGTGAAGGGTGTTGTTTCCCTAATTTCTTTCTCAGCCTTTTTGTCTTTGGTATATAGGAGGGCTTCTGATTTTTTTTGAGTTGATTTTGTATCCTGCCACTTTGCTGAAGGTGTTTATCAGCTGAAGGAGTTCTCTGGTTGAATTTTTGGGGTCGCTCATGTATACTATCATATCATCTGCAAATAGTGACACTTTGACCTCTTCCTTTCCGATTTGTATCCCCTTGATCTCCTTTAGTTGTCTTATTGCTCTGGCTAGGACTTCAAGTACTATGTTGAAGAGATATGGGGACAATGGACAGCCTTGTCTTGTCCCTGATTTCAGTGGGATTGATTTAAGTTTCTCTCCATTGAGTTTGATGTTAGCTATAGGCTTGCTATATATTGCCTTTACTATGTTTAGGTATGTGCCTTGTATCCCTGATCTCTCCAAGACTTTAAATATGAATGGGTGTTGGACTTTGTCAAATGCTTTTTCGGCGTCTAAGGAGATGATCATGTGGTTTTTCTCCTTCAGTTTGTTTATGTAGTGGATTACATTGATGGATTTCCGTATGTTGAACCACCCTTGCATGCCTGGGATGAAGCCTACTTGGTCATGGTGGATGATATCTTTGATGTGTTCTTGGATTCGGTTTGCAAGTATTTTATTGAGTATTTTTGCGTCAATGTTCATAGAGAGATAGGCCTAAAGTTGTCTTTTTTTGTTGGGTCTTTGTGTGGTTTAGGTATTAAGGTGACTGTGGCTTCATAGAATGAGTTTGGTAGTGTTCCTTCTGTTTCTATTTTGTGGAATAGCTTGAGGAGAATTGGAGTTAGCACTTCTTTGAAGGTCTTGTAGAATTCTGCGCTGAAGCCATCTGGTCCAGGGCTTTTTTTGGAGGGGAGACTGTTAATGACTGCTTCGATTTCCTTGGGAGATATAGGGCTATTCAGTCTTTCTACCTGATCTTGACTTAGTTTTGGTAGATGGAATCTTCCAAGAAAATTATCCATTTCATTTAGATTCTCAAATTTTGTGGCATATAGGCTTTTGTAGTATGACCTAATAATTGTTTGGATTTCCTCAATGTCTGTGGTTATGTCCCCATTTTCATTTCTGATTTTGCTGATCTGGATAGTTTCTCTCTGCTTTTTAGTTAGTTTGGCTAAGGGTTTGTCTATCTTGTTGATTTTCTCAAAGAACCAGCTTTTTGTTTCATTGATTCTTTGGATAGTTTTATTTGTTTCTAGTTGATTGATTTCAGCCCTTAGTTTGATTATTTCCAGCCGTCTGCTCCTTTTGGGTGTATCTGCTTCTTTTTGTTCTAGGGTTTTCAGTTGGGCCATTAAGTTGTTTGTATGTGATGTTACGAATTTCTTCTTGCAGGCACTTAGTGCTATAAATTTTCCTCTGAGCACTGCTTTCAGTGTGTCCCATAAATTTGGGTATGTTGTGCCTTCCTTTTCATTGAATTCTAGGAAGTCTTTAATTTCTTTCTTTATTTCTTCCTTAACCCAGCTGTCATTGAGTAGTAAGTTGTTTAGTTTCCATGTGCATGTCGGCTTTTTGTTGTTTCTGTTGTTGTTGAGGTCGAGCTTTAGTCCATGGTGGTCAGATAGTATACAAGGGATTATTTCAATCCTTTTGTATCTGTTGAGGCTTGCTTTGTGGCCCACTATATGGTCTATTTTGGAAAAGGTTCCATGGGGTGCTGAAAAGAAGGTGTACTCTTTTGAGTTTGGGTGAAATGATCTGTAGACGTCTATTAGGTCCATTTGATTTAGGGATTCTGTGAGTGCTTTTATTTCCCTATTTGGTGTCTGTCTAGTTGATCTGTCCCTTGGTGAGAGTGGAGTGTTGAAGTCTCCCACTATTAAGGTATTAGGATCAATGTATGATTTAAGCTTTAATAATGTTTCATTTACGAATGTCGGTGCTCTTGTATTTGGGGCATAGATATTCAAGATTGTGATGTCCTCTGGGTAGATTTTTCCTTTGATGAGAATATAGTGGCCCTCCTTATCTTTTTTGATTAACTTGGGTTGGAAGTCTATTTTATTAGATATTAGGATGGCTACTCCAGCTTGTTTTCTGGAACCGTTTGCTTGAAAAACAGTTTTCCAGCCCTTTACTCTGAGGTAGTGTTTGTCTTTGTTGCATAGGTGTGTTTCTTGGATGCAACAGAATGTTGGATCCTGTTTCCTTAACCATTCTGTTAGCCTGTGTCTTTTTATTGGTGAGTTGAGTCCATTGATATTGATAGATAATAGTGACCAATGCATGTTAGTTCCTTTTGTAATGGAGTCGATGATCTAACCTTGTTTCGTTGCTTGTTTTCTTTTCATTTTTGTTGGGACATTATCTGTATGCCCTGTTTTCTTGGGTGAATTTGTTTTCATTGGATTGGAGTTTTCCTTCTAGTATCTTCTGTAGGGATGGTTTGCTGTGTATATATTGTATAAATTTAGTTTTGTCATGGAATATTTTGTTTTCTCCATCTATGTTGATTGAAAGCTTTGCAGGGTATAGTAGTCTGGGTTGACATTTGTGATCTCTTAGAGTCTCCATGATACTTGCCCAGGCCCTTCTGGCTTTCATAGTTTCTGATGAGAAGTCCGGTGTGATTCTGATAGGTCTACCTTCATATGTTACTTGGCCTTTTTCCCTTGCTGCTTTTAATATCTTTTCTTTGTTCTGTAGATTTAGTGTTTTGACTATGATGTGACGTGATGTGTTTCTTTTCTGGTCTAGTCTATTTGGAGTTCTGTAAGCCTCTTGTATATTTATGGACATCTCTTTCTTTAAGTTGGGAAAATTTTCTTCTATGATTTTCTTGAAAATATTTTCTGGACCTTGGAGTCTGGAGTCTTCTTTTTCGTGAATTCCTATTATTCTTAGATTTTGTCTTTTCATAGCATCCTTGATTTCTTGGATATTTTGTGATTGGAACTTTTCTGATTTTACTTTTTCTTTGAGAGAAGTATCCATTTCTGCAAGTGTGTCTTCAGCTCCAGAGATTCTCTCTTCCATCTCTTGTATTCTGTTGGTGATGCTTACTTTTGTGGTTCCTGATCTTTTCTCCAAGTTCTCCAGCTCAAGGGTTTTCTCATTTTGTGTTTTCTTTATTGATTCTAATTCTGTTTTCATGCCTTGCACCATTTCTTTCATGTGTTTGAATTTGGATTCCTGTCTCTCTACGATGGCCTCTATTTCTTTTTTCATTTCCTTCTTATATGCCACTAATTTTTCCTCTACTTGTGTATCTATTTGTTTGGCTATGTTTGCCTGTGTTTCTTTAAGGATATTGTCTATTTCTTCTTTCTTTGCCTCCAATTGACTGGCCATCTCTTTGAAAGACTTGTTCATTTCCTCCTTATGAGCCTCAAATAATTGGGCAAGCATGGCTTTAAAATCATTTTCCTGTGCTTCTGCTGAATTGGTGTATCCATCGATTTTGGGGTTTGCTGGTGAAGTCATGATGTCCTGATTTATGTTGGAAGTGTTCTTTCGCCTACCTCTGGCCATTGGCTTATCTGAAACCTTCCCTGTTTGTTTTTGGATTCTGCAGATCAGACTGGTGCTGTCTCTCTCTGGTGTCTGGAGAGTTCTTCAGGAAGCTGAGCACTCTCAGCGTGTGCTGAGGACTAGCTGTACCTGTGGGAGGAAAGTATGCAGGCGCAAACGGGGCAAATGCAAGCGTGTGTGTGCGCGCGCACACGTGTGTGTCTGTGTGTGTGAGTGTGCGTGGATGAGTTTCTCGAGGGACAGAGTGATGGCTAATGTTGAACCCTTGAGTGTGTGGGAGGGGCTCTGTACTGTATATGTCGCAGGCGTTAATGATGATCGCAGCGCAATTTCTGGTATTAACTGTCTTAGCTCCTCAATCAGGCCCACAGGGCAGGAACTTCAATGTCCCTAGTGCCCCTCTGTTTCCCAAAGTGGGTATGTGGGTGGAAGGGGGGTTCGATGCCTGGCTTCTGATTTAGAAGGACCCAGGATCTGGGGAACTGCAGATTCTCAAGGGTGCACTCACTTACAGGCAGGTCTCTTGGCCGAGATCGTGGTATCCGGGGCTCTCTGCTCTCTGGTTTGGCCCTGCTTCTTTGATGTGTTCCGCCAGTTCTGTGCTGCTGTCACTGCCAGGTTCTGAGGTCTTGCTGCAGCTGGAGATTTCAGGGTGGTCACTTCAGCAGGGATGGGGTAATCAGGCTCTCTGTTCTCTGGTTTGGCCCTGGTTAGTCTTAAACTGGAGGGCTGTGGTGCCCCGCCAGTTCAGTACTGCTCCGCTGCCACGTCCTGCTGTAACTGGAGACTGGCTTGCTAGTTCCCGCCTGTGTATTTTTATTGGGGAGTTGAAGCAATTGATGTTCAGAGATATTAATGACCAGTGGTTGTTAATTCTTGTTTTGATGTTGGTGGTGGTTGAGTGTGTGTGTGTGTGTGTGTGTGTGTGTTATGGTGTGTGTTATGGTGTGTGCCTCCCCCTTTTGTTTTTGCTGTTGTGGGTTTATTATTTCCTGTGTTTTCCTGGGTGTGATTAGCCACCTGTCTTTGAGCTTTTCCCTCTAGTATCTTCTGTAAGGCTGAGTTTGTGGATAGCTGTTGCTTAAATTTGTTTTTGTTGTGAAATATCTTGCTTTCTCCATCTATGGCGATTAAAAGTTTTGCTGGGTATAGTAGTTGGGACTTACATCTGTGGTCTCTCAGTGTCTGTAAAATATCTGTCTAAACCTTTTTTGCTTGTAGAGTCTCTGGTGAGAAGTCAGGTGTAATTCTGCTAGGTCTGCCTTTAAATGTGGCTTGGCCTTGTTTCCTTGCAGCTTTTAATAGTTTTTCTTTCTTCTGCCATTGGGAGGAGAAAGCCATCAGTGATCACATGCAGCTGTAGACCCTGCATGCATTAATAATGAACGGCCTGGGAGATAAGCCCAACAGTGAAGTACTGACGTGAATATCTGAGGAGAGGCCAACCATCTCTTAATTGAACCTGAGACCTGCTCCATGGGATGGGCTACATGCTTGGCTCTATAGAACTAGCCAAAGCCTATGACTAGGGAGATAACAAGACTCAGGGAGAAATCTGCTACTGATTTTTGCCAAATGGACAAATAGTCACAGAGCCTACCCACAGACTGGTGCGTGCAGCTCTCAGACTTCATCAGATAAGCCTCTTTCAGCAGGGGTGATAGTCAAAACACAGTGCAGTGATGAATGCAACTGCAGGATGCTTGGCTTCAAACAATTTTTGATGTCAGCCAAGGCTGGGGAAAAGGAGGCATAAGCCATAGAATGGGGAGGAGTGTGGTAAGGTGCTTCCTGCTGGATACAATGGCAAGGCTGTTGCAATCATGAACATAGAGCAACTGTAACAGCTTGCATGAAGGCCAAAAAAAGAAATAGGTGTAGGAATAGGAAAGGAAAGAGAGATGGAAGGAGAGAGGGAGAGCAGGATAAGAGAGAGTATTATAACTGAATGAAGTCATCATGCATTGTACACAGACATGATATTGTTAATTTTTTATTAAATTTTAAAATGATATAGATAGGAATAAATACTTTCTCTATTTTTTCTTTTTTTCTTTATTAATTACACTTTATTCACTTTATATCCCCCCTGTGGTTCTCTCCCTCCTCCTGTCCCAATCCTTCCCTTCCTCCACCCTCTGCATGCATGCCCCTCCCACTGATAGGGGAGGTCTTCTTTTCCTTCCTTCTGATCCTAGTCAATTAGGTCTCATCAGGAGTGGCTGCAGTGTCTTCTTCTGTGGCCTGGTAATGCTTCTTCCCCCTCAGGGGGAGGTAATTAAAGAGCAGGCCAATCAGTTCATGTCAGAGACAGCCCCTGTTCCTAATACACTGGAAGACACTTGGATACTGAACTGCCATGGGCTACATTTGTGCGGGGGTCTTAGGTTATCTCCATGCATGGTCCTTGGTTGGAATATCAATCTCAGGAAAGACCCCTGTGCTCAGCTTTTTTGGTTCTGTTGCTCTCCTTATGGAGTTCCTGTCCTCTCCAGGTCTTACTGTTTCCCACTTTTTCCCTAAGATTCCCTGCACTATGCCCAAAGGTTGCCCATAAGTCTCAGCATCTACACTGATAGTCTGCAGGGCAGAGCTTTTCAGAGGTCCTCTGTGTCAGGCTCCTGACTTGTTCCCGCTTTTCTCCTTCTTCTGATGTCCAGCCTCTTTGCTTTTCTGGATAGGAATTGAGCATTTTAGCGAGAGTCCTCCTCTTGATTAGTTTCTTTAGGTATACAGATTTTAGTATCCTACATTATATGTCTATATGAGTGAGTATATACCGTGGGCATCTACTTTCATATCAGATATTATATGTTAAATTTGTAAGAATATATAAAAAAAATCCAGGACTAATAAGAGACTATAGTGAGTTTGTAAAATATAAGTCAACACACAAAAGCAATCTCATTTTTATGTAAAATTAAAGCAGAACTGAAAGGAAATTTGGGAAAGGATTAAATTTACAATTATTCCAAAAGTAAAATTCTTACATATACATGAAGTATAGCATGCACAAAATCTGTGTGATGAAAAATACAAAACTAAACAGATGTTAAAAAGAGGTAGGTATTCCTAATTTTCTGAGAAAGTGCCAGATTGATTTCCAAAGTGGTTGTACAAGATTACATCCCCACGAGCAATCTCTACAACCTCACTAGCATGCAAAATCCCTTGAGTTTTTTATTTTAGCCATTCTGATGGGTGTGAGGTGGAATCTCAGGGTCATTTTAAGTTGCATTTCCCAAATGACTAAGGATGTTGAGCATTTCTTTAGGAATTTCTCTGCCATTTGATATTCCTCTGTTGAGAATTCGCTGTTTAGCTCTGTAGTACATTTTTAAATTGGATTATTTGGTTTGTTGATGTTTAACCTCTTCAGTTCTTTATGTATTTTTGATATTAGCCATCTGTCAGATGTAGGGTTGATGAAGATCTTTTCCCCGTCTGTAGGATGTCCTTTTGCTCTGATGACAGGGTATCGAAGGAGATACTGAGACTCATAGACAAACTTTGGGCAGACTGCCAAAATTTTTCTGGAACAAGAGGGAGAGAGAAAGACCTGGAGGGGACAGGAACTCCACAAGGAGAACAATAGAGCCAAAATACATGGCCCAGAAGGGGCTGCAGAGACTGTAACTAAAGACTATGCATGGAGAGGGCCTACAGCCACTATTCAAAGGAAGTCCACTGACTGCTCAGTTTCCAAGTGGGTTTCCTAGTAAGGAATACAGAGGCTATCTTTGAAATGAACTTAGTGGTTGGCCCTTTGATCACATCTGCCCTGGGAGGTGAAGCCTTGCTAGGCCACAGAGGAAGATGATGCAGCCAGCCTTGATGAGACCTGGTAAGCTAAGGTCAGATAGATGAGAAGAAGGTCCTTCCTATCAGGGGACTAGGGAAAGGGCATAGCGAGAGAAAAGAGAGGGTAAGTGAGACTGAGAGGAGACAAGGAAGGGGCTGAAGCAGGGCTACAAAGTGAATAAGTCATAATAAATAAATAAATAAATAAAATTTTTAAAAAGATGTAGGTAGAGTTGCAACAGATTCAGGAATTAGAAATCTGAATATGGCAAAGCTGTCAAACTCCCTTACACAAATCTGTGAACTTAGTTCAGTTGTAAGCAAATTCTCTCATGGTGCTTGTGTCATTATGGACAATCTGATCATAAATAAGAGAGAAATAAATGGAACTGAAATGGACAGAACAGTCTTGAAAAAGAAAAGTAAAACTGAAGAAAACTTGCAATACGATATTAAGGTTTACTTTAGGATTACCATAATCAGGGTAATGTGAGAACAGCAAAGAGTATAAATATAGCACAATAGAATAGTTCAGAATATTCAGGAATAGATCGCATAAATACACCTTATGAGTCTGTTATAAATACAATGTCAACCAATTTTAAAAATTATTAAGTGAAGAAGTGTTACCTTATCAACAAAAGGGCTTAGAACCATTGAATAATCATATGTGAACAAAGAATTGCTTGCACCTAGCGTAACACAAAATAGATAAACTACATATAAAAATTAATGTATAAAATTTTTAGGAGAAAATGTTCATGATGCAGGATTAGACAGTCAGCTTTGAACACATTTAAAAAGGAAGAAAAAGATAAATTAGTTTCCATTAAACTTAAAAAGTCACTAAGAAAGAAGAGAATCTATAAACTCAAAACATACCTGCAAATCACATAACCACAAATAAGATATAGAGATGTTTTAAAGGTCTCAGATTCAAAAGTAAAATCATTAACCACATAAAAATAGTTACAAGATGAAAGCAGACCCTTCGCTAGAGAAAATGTACGAAGATATGAGAAGATGTACCCGCCCTTAGTTCATATGGAAACAAGCATTAAAGTTCTAAGGTGGCAACACATGCCATCAGCAGGACTAGCATACAAAGCACAGGTAACTGAGGCTGGAGAGACGGTTCAGTGGTTAAGAGTACCTGATGCTCTTCCAGAGGACCCGACTTTGGAACCCAGTGCACACGTCAAGTCAGGTAGCTTAAAACTACCTGTAACTCCAGCTCCAGTGAATAACAGCAACCCTTCTGGCCTCTACAGATACCACATACCCACAGGACACACACACACACACACACAAATACATACATACATATATATTATATATGTGTGTATATATTTATTTTTTAAGATGAACAAATCATTTTTTAATTTATTTCTTTTTATTAATTACAGTTCATTCACTTTGCAGCCCCTTCTCCCATCCCATCCCAATCCCACCCTCCCTCCCTGATTTCCTCCCATGCCCCTTCCCAAGTCCACTGATAGGAGAAGTCCTCGTCCCCTTACTTCTAACCCTAGCCTATCAGGACTCATCAGGACAGACTGCATTATCTTTTTCTGTGGCCTGGTAAGGCTCCTCCCCCATCAGGGGGAGGTGATCAAAGAACCAGCCACTGAGTTCATGTCAGAGACAGCCCTTGTTCCCCTTACTAGGGTACCCACTTGGATGCTGAGCTGCCATGGCCTACGTCTGTGCAGAGGTTCTAAGTTATCTCCACGAAGAGTCCTTGGTTGGAGTATCAGTCTCACAAAAGACTCCTAGGACCAGATTTCTTGGTTCTGTTGCTCTCTTTGTTGAGCTCCTGTCCCCCTAGGTCTTTCTATCTCCCCCTTATTTCATAAGATTCCCTGCACTCTGCCCGAAGTTTGGCTAGGAGTCTCAGCATTTGTTTTGATACCCTGTTGGGTAGAGTCTTTCAGAGGCCTTCTGTGTAGGCTCTTGTCCTATTCCCTGTTTTCTCCCTCTTTCAATATCCTTCCCATTTGCCTTTCTGACTGAGCATTGATCATCTTACCCAGGGTCCTCCTTCTTGCTTAGCCTCTTTAGGTGTACAGATTTTAGTATGTTTATCCTATACGATATTTCTAATATCAACTTATGAGTGAAAATATACCATGTGTGTCTTTCTGCTTCTGGGATACCTCACTCAGGATGATCTTTTCTAGTTCCCACCATTTGCTTGGAAATTTCATGATTTCCTTGTTTTTAAATGCTGATTAATATTCCATTGTGTAAATGTACCACAATTTCTGTATCCATTCCTCAACTGAGGGACATCTGGGTTGCTTCCAGATTCTGGCTATTATGAATAAAGCTGATATAAACACGGTTAAGGAAATGTCTTTGGTGTATACTTGAGCATATCTTAGATATATGCATATATATATATATATATATATATATATGCTTTCTCAGACAATTAGGAATAGTGTTACCTCAAGATCCAGATATACCACTCCTAGGCATATATATATACTTTAAAACATTGGCAATAAGATTGGCTGGAAAGATATCCAAAAACTAGGTCTTTCTTGCCGTTGGGAATGCAAAAGGAACTGCCACTCTAGAGAGTCTGACTTTATTATAAAGGTAAGCACACACTTATCAGGGACCCAGAAATATCATTTCTATAAACAGAAATGTGTGAAGACATTTTATTTATTTTTATCAAAACTCTGAAATAGCCCACAGGTCCTTTAATGATTCAAATGTCAAACTCTGGTTGATTTCCACAGTAGAATGCTAGCAAGGAACTCAAACACACATATGCCGATACCTGAACCTTATGCCAATGAGGCAGGCCAGTTTCCGAAGGCTGTACACAGAATAACCTCACACAAACTACAGTTGGCAACAGCTCAGTTGTTTGCAGGAGGTTAATATGATAAAAGTGTGTCGCTATTTAAGAAACATCAGGGGTTTGGATTTACCTTGGAGGTTAAAGCCTCTACAGGAATGTTCTTCTAGAATCATCCATCTCTGGAATAAAAATACATTAAAAAGATACAGGATTGAATCTGGGATGGGTAGTCATAGGATTCTTCCCTATCCTGATGGTGGTGGTGATTACACAAACCTCCACATGCCTTAAAATTCACAGAATCCAAAGAGTGAATTTTCTTGCATTAAAAAAAAAAGAAATCTATTGAAGAACAAGAATAGCTGAAGATAAGGAAAGGCAAAATCAGGATATTAGATGTGAAAGAAAAAAATCCAGAGGATTGAAGTATGACTTCTAAGCTTAAATATTTGTAAACTCTACTTCTCTGGTCATCAAATGAGAGCACACACTCTGTTTCCTATGAATATTAGATGTAATACTCTCTATGCCCAGTGGGTACCCCAATGCATGATGCCTGATGGATGGCTCTTGTGTCATGTATTGTACAATACTTAAACACTCTGCAACAGGATAAAAATTTCTGGTTGGGGATTTTTTTTTCTGCCTGTTTCTATGGCTTTTGAATTACAATGTACAAACTACCCACATGTCTTTTTCTATATATCAGGTAATAAATTCCTTTCCCATCTGAATTGTACATGGCAACAAGAACATAAGTGCAATGCATTCCAGCACAGGGGATGAGTGGGTACGGACTGGAGAATTACTCATTTCCAATTTTCCTACTTCATGCGGCTAGAAGCATTAACTGTTGTTCTAGCCAACTTCCAACCCAGGTAATTACTTTCTCTACAAATTTCGATTGTGCTTTTAATTGAACACTTAAAACAAAACATCCTGCCATAAATAATAATCCTATACCTCTTTTCCACGATTGCAAATATATGTCTACACTGATATGAAATTTTAAAATGTCTGGAGGTGGCCATTATCATAGGAAAATTACTGTGATTCCTTAAAGGCATTATGTTGTCTTTCTAGAAGAAAATGAACCGAAGTAAGTGTATGCTAAGAAGTCCCTGCTCTCCCGTGGGAAGATAGCTAACTGGACACACTATGTGTAAATATCTGATGTCCTTAAGTTTTCCTGCTACACAAAAGTGAGCGAGGCAGAGGAGTTCTTAAAAAGACTGATAGTGCAACACCTAAAGAAAAATCATCTTAATCTTTCATTCTCAGTTTCCATGGCTGAGCAGCCACACCTACTGTTTTTTTAGAGATGTCTAAAGATGCTTTATTTATTGATTTCAGGACTCTGTAATAGCCCACAGGTCCTTGAATGAATGACTATCAAGCATATGTGATTAGAAAGGTACTTTAATGTTTTTAAAGACACATTAATATGGTTGCCAGATATGATGGGCATTGTTGAAAATGGGTTAGGCCAGCAGTTTGCAAACTTGCTTGGTAAGAATTATTTAAAGTATTTGCTAAAAATTACATATTTTTGTGCATCCCTGTGTCTATGTAAGTAACAGACTTTATAAAAGACTCCATTGTCCTTTCCTATTCAGGGACCTTTGGTGGTCAGTTTTCCATTAGCCAGCTCACATCTGCCTTCAAGGTTATTTATACAATATCATCATCACATAAGGTTAGAAAAAAACTGTTTTCTCACCCAACTGCAAAACATTCTGATTTGCTAGCTTTAAGAAGAGGTTTAAGCATTGGCATTTTCACAGCTTTCCAGTGGATCCTTCGCTGCACCCAAAGTTGGGAACCTCTGACAGTGGCTCCAGAATAATCTAGAATAGAGCTGATAGCTCTCTGCTGGTTTCCTGAGGCAGTGTATCATCCCCCAGGAGCCTACTCTTATTTGGGCCTCAAGCTTGTCAGAGAGATGCCCTTACCCACAGTTTCTCTTTTCTGTACAGACCCTATTATACAATGAATTTTTATTTAGTCATAAAGAGTATTACTTTGTTTTTCAGGGAAATGGTTAGAGATGAATATCATCGTGTTGAATGAAATAAGGAAGACTCAGAAAGGCAATATTGCATTTTTTATCTCATGTATGGACTCTAGATTTTCAGAGAAATGCATGAAAGGAGATAAGGATTATTAGAGAGCCAGAAAGGCACCAGTAGAGGGCCAAGACAGTAAGGGAGGAGATGAATGTGATTAAAGCACACTAAAGCACGAATGATAATATCACAAAGAAACTCATTAGTTTTAACAATTAATATATGCTAATATTAAAAGTGAAAAAATAGAAAAATAAAACTAACAGGCTAAGTTTTCTCTCCCACTATGTACGGTTTTATGACCATTCCATATAGAACATGAACATTTGTGTGCCTTGGTGTCCATTTCATACTTTTTCCTGTTATAGAACTGTACTTTTAAAATGTATTATTTTCGTGTATATCTGATTGTGTTTAGGATGGCAGTGAGCATGTCCTCAGTCATTGCTAATGTAAGTGAGAAGAGAGCATGGCAACCTCAGATCAACTTAAGTAACTGGAAATGGTGGGTGACCAGGTCTTTAATGGCACTGCACAATGGGATGATTTTAAGTAGGAAAATCTGTGCCCTATTTCTTTTCCTATTCACATTTTTTTAAAGCTTGTGGCTCTGTTTATTTTTCCTGAAGTTGATAGGCCTTTCCATGGGGCTGCATCACTGTCACTGTTTTTCAAAGAGAAGCAGACTGCTCCTCTGCCTCCCCTTATGTAAACATGCACTCCGGACTGTAAGGTGTATTTTCTCTGTGACAGAAACTTCATCATGCTTGAACTGACTTGTTCTCCTTATAGAATAATGAAGCCAAACTACAGCTATCTGCAGTGCCTTTATTGTTCTCTTATGGTTGGCCTTAATCACAATCAGTCTTAATCATTTACTTTTGAAACAAGAGTAAGCTGTGTGGCATATTACAGCTGGCACCAAATCCATAACTTTGTTTTCATGGATTTTTATTTTAAAAGATATGCATTAGGTCCTTAAGGAAGTAATAAAGCATCTCTTTCCCCGAAGACTAGAACCCAGATGTTATACTAAAGGAAAATGGGATGGGGAGATAGTGCTGACATTTCTGCTGTGGCATTACACTATAACAATTAATGCTTGCTTGGTTTCCATAAAGTATAAAGTAATCATTTAATAGAAACTATTCAGTGTTGTTGGAATGAACACTAACTGATAAAATACCATGAGACCATAACAGTCTGCATATAATCGCAAATATTTCTACAAAGTAACTGTGCATCTTCATGAGAAACACATGCCCTTTACTCAATAAATGTGTACATACTGTGAAAACCAACTATGAAAAACATATAGTGAGGCACCATAAAAGCATACTAAGGATGATGAAAAACTGTTTTAGCTATTCATCTGATGTTTTATTAAGAACATGAGTGAATGGTGGAATAATAAAGGGATAACTTTTCTTCAATGAAATTACAGGTAGAACATCAACCACTCTTCTGAAACTGATATTTAGGTAGCCACCCCTGATGTTTTTCTTTGCTATATTTTTGTAATTTGTTTGTTTTGTCCATAACTTATAAGAATGACAGATGTCTAAAGTAGGAAGAGGGGAAAAGGAGAGAGAGAGAGTGAGAGGAGGGGAGGCAAGAAGAGCAGTGACTTATTTCACCTAATTTAAAAGCAAGCTGTATTTTAACTGTCCTTGATGAAATACTTTTCTTGTCATCCTGATGTTTCCCAGGTGACTAATGGATGTTGGTTTCAATAAATTTGCAAAAATATTCCTAACCTTGGCATTTTTTCCTATGAATTAAGTTACCTTATTTCTTAATTAGACAAGAAATACATTGGTCCATTCTATATTTTAAAAAAAAAAGTTGAAGTAAACACACACACACACACACACACACAAAAAAAAAAAAAAAAAAAAAAACATAAAACCCAATCTGTAGGCAGTCGTTTTGTTTTGAGGACGGTGTCTTTTGCTTTACAGAAGCTTTTCAGTTTCATGAGGTCCCATTTATTGATTGTTGTTCTTGGAGCCTGTGCTGTTGGTATTCTGTTCAGGAAGTTGTCTCCTGTACCAATGAGTTCTAGGGTCTTGCCCACTTTTTCTTCTAACCGATTTAATGTGTCTGGTTTTATGTTGAGGTCTTTGATCACATGGACTTTAGTTTTGTGCAGGGTGATAAGAATGGATCTATTTGCATTTTTCTACATGTAGACATCCAGTTAGACCAGGATCTCCCCTGCAGACTATCAAAGCAGATGTTGAGACTTATGGACAAACTTTGGGCAGAATGCAGGAAATCTTATGAAAGAGGTGGGAAATAATAGTAAGAGCTGGAGATGACAGAAGGTCCACAAGAAGAGCAACAGAACGAAAAAATCTGAGCACTCATACTCCAACCAAGTACCATGCATGGAAATAACCTAGAACCCCTGCACACATGTAGCCCATGGTAGTTCAGTGTCCAAGTGGGTTCCATAGTAGTGGGAACAGGGACTGCTTCTGACATGAACTGATTGAAATGCTCTTTGATCACCTTCCCCTGAGGGGGGAGCAGCCTTACCAGGCCACAGAGGAAGACAATGCAGCCACTCCAGATGAGACCTAACAGACTAGGATCAGAAGGAAGAAAAAGAAACCCTCCCCTACCAGTGGACTGGGGGGGGGGAGTGTGTGGAGAAAGGGAAGGAAGAGAGAGGTTGGGAGGGAAGGAGAGAGGGAACTAGACGGGGGACACAAAGTAAATGAAGTATAATTAAAAATTAAAAAAAACCATAAAACCACTCCATTCTTTCTTTCTGGTTCCATTTTTTTCTCCAGAGCTCAGTCTCTCATTTCTCTGTATGAATGTAAATGATGTATACTATAAACACTTCGTTTCAAAGCTAAGATCACTCCATGAGTTCTGCTAGTAGTTTTTTATTATTTTTTAATTAATTCAATTTACATCTTGATCATAGGCCTCTTTCTCTTCTCCCAGTCTCACCCTCCCTCTCTCATCCCCTCTGCCCTATTCCTGAGAATAGGGGAGTTCCCTACCCAGACACCCCAGCTCATCTATTCACATGAGGACTGAGTTTCTCTTCCTCCCCTGTATTCTGGTAGGGAAGTCCCATCAGCGGAATTGATCAAAAAGCAAGCAAAATAGTCTGTGTCAGAGATATCCTCCACTATCCTAACTAGTGGGCCCACATGAAGCCTAAAATGCCCATAGGGTTTATCTTCATGGGGTCTGTGCATTATAGTGTTTCTACCCTGTACTATATGACTAAAATCCACTTATAAGTGAGTATATACAATGTGTGTCTTTCTGGGTCTGTGTTTCCTCATTCAGGATCATCTTTTCTAGTTCCATCCATTTGCCTGCAAATTTCATGATTTCCTTGTTCTTAATGGCTGAGTAGTATTCTATTGTGTCATTATACCACAGTTTTGTTATTGTTTTTGTTTTTATCCTTTCTTCGGTTGAGGGACATCTAGGTTGTTTCCAGTTTCTGGTTATTATGAATAGAGCTGCTACATACATGGCTGAGCAAATGTCCTTACTGTATGGTGGAGCATCTTTCGTTTGTATACCCACGAGTAGCTGGGTCTTGAGGTATGGCTATTCCCAGTTTTCTGAGAAAGCACCAGATTGATTTTCAAAGTGGTGGTACAAGTTTGCCTTCCACCAGCAACAGAAAGGTGTTCCCCTTTCTCAACCTCCTTGTAATCATGTGTTGTCACTTGAGTTTTTGATCTTAGCCATTCTGACAAATGTAAGATGGAATCTCAGAATCATTTTGATTTGCATTTCCCTGATGACTAAGGACATTGAACATTTCTTTATGTGTTTCTCCACCATTCAAGAGTCCTCTGTTGAGAATTCTGTTTATCTCTGTATCCCATTTTTAATTGGATTATTTCGTTTGTTGGTGTTTAATTGCTTATGTTCTTTATATATTCTAAATACTAGTCCTTTGTCAGATGTAGGACTGGTGAAGATCTTTTCCCAATCTGTAGACTGCTGTTTCGTTTTATTGACAGTGCCCCTTGATTTACAGAAGCTTTTCAGTTTCAAGAGGTACCATTTATTAATTTTTGATCTTAGAACCTGAGCTATTAGCGTTTTGTTGAGGAAGTTGCCTCTTATGCCATTGAAGGAGCCAAAACCATACAGTGGAAAAAAAGACAGCATCTTCAAGAAATGGTGCTGGTCTAATTGGATGTCTATATGTGGAAAAATGCAAATAGATCCATATTTATTGCCCTGCAAAAATCTCAAGTCCAAGTGGGTAAAAGACCTTAACATTAAACCAGATACAGTAAATCTGCTAGAGGAGAAATTGGGTGAGAGCCTTGAAGTCAATGGTAGTTTGTTTTTTTACATTGTGCTAACCTTCCTGACTTTTCTGAATAACTATTACAATACATCATTCTGAAATTAACATCATCTAAAGCCAAAAAGCTGGGTCAGGAAAGACATAAGAACTTTAAACTCCTCAACTGCATCTACTCACTCTGTGTTACTGCTGGTGAATAATCTCTTGATTCATCCACATTAATTTATTTACTGATCCTTTCTACTCTCCTGCCATGTTCTTTCCTGGTTTATGCATCAACATCTGGCACCCTTCCCTGTGCTGTTCCAAAGCCAAATGCTCTCAGATTTAGTAAATGAGGAGCACATCTCTGGAAAGTCAGACACTGATATAACACCATATGTGTGTTAGCTCTACCTTTCCTAGGGTGTTACAGCTCAAATCACAACACAGACAGGAACAAGAAAGCAGTCTGCAGCTAGAAATAACCATCATGGTACATTGCTAGGATGTATATAATGCATTGTATTAATTTTGTTCTGAAATTTAAGTGATGTTAAATATGTTCTGAGGTTTCAATACTAAAGAAGAAACAGTTACTTGAGCTACTGAAAAACAGTTCAATAGAGATTAGCAAACAGGGTAATGGCTGCATAGGCAAGATTGCTGGACTTTTCGCTGGGTGTACTTGGAGTTGACAGATTTGCTGTGAGATGTACTCTGAATTTGTTGACAAGAAAAAGTGGGTTTTGATTTGGCTTTTCGTGTCTACTTGTGAAGAAAAGCCTTACTCCACAAGAGTCCAGGTTGCCTCGGAACTTGAACTCACAGGTTTTGTAAAAAGGTCTTCATTTGTAGCACTAACTTAGTGCCAAAATAATTAGATAATGCAAGACAAGAAGCTGTGGGCTTAAATTCCAGATCTTTCTCCTTCCAGGTAAGTAACCTTGCTGGTAGTACTAAACATCTTTAGCCTTAGTGTCTTCATCTGTGGAAGGAAATGATCACAGCTTCTCATAGGTTACTGATTGAATTTTACTAGATTTATTCATATACTTTAGCATAATAATGCCTAACTTAAAATTGACATATAATAAACAGACTTTTCCACATTCTTCTTCATTTTTCTGATTGTAAATACAAAATTTATTCTTTCCATTTTCTCCTTCCAAGCCTTCCTTCATATCCTTCCTAACTTTCCTTCACATTCTTGGCTTCTGTTTTTGTTTTTTATTACATAGATATAAGTGTAGTTATACATATATAAATAGATTTAATCTGCTCATCCCTCATAATGTTACATGTATATGTGTTTTTAGGGATAACTATTTGGCATTGTACAACCAGTTGGTATATTCTTCTATGGGGAAGACCACTTCTCATAGTCCAAGCTTTCCTCGTATGCATATAGTTCTTTGAGTAGGGTTGAGGCCTCATGGGATTTTCCTTGTTTGCTTTGGCATGTCCCTTAATATCATCCTTGTATGACTCACATTTGGGCAATCATGTTGGTGAGTCTTCATGCAGGTAGCTTCTAACATTACTAGAAGACACAATCTCATAGAAAACTCTGATCCTCTGTCTCTTACAATTTTCCACGTTGGGCTCGTCTACACAATATTCTCTGAGCCTTAGGTGCAGAAATGTTTTGTAGATGATCCATTGGGACTGGGCTTCACCATTTGGTATACTGATTGGTTAGGGCTTATGTCAGTTCCAAAGAGAAATTTATTTGATGAAGGGTGATGACAATGCTTGACTGTTGGTATAAGAACAAATGTTTATAGATAGTTATTAGGGATTACACTGGTTTTGTTAAGTTAGGTGTTGTATTTATGACTTCGTGGACAATGAGAAATCAGCACGTATGAGAAATGGTCTCTCTCTTCTTGAGTAAGAAGCTGGGTCTTAAGTCTACTTAGAGTGCTGTTGGTTACCACTGAGGTATTCGTGCTACTATTGCAATGTTAGATTAATGTGTGTGCTAGTCATTGATGGGCTTAATAGCAAGGTATGACCTTTGGTTGCCTCCCTCTTTTGGAAGCTAGCATGGTACCTTCTGGTTGCATGGAAACCAGTCTTCAGGGAGAAATCAAAAGAGAAAGAATAGAACAAAAAATGATCCCTTTGAAGAATTGGCTCAGAACCTGAATAGAGAGGTTTCAAAAGAAGAAAAAATATGGCCAAGAAATATCCCGAAACACGTTCATCATTCCTAGTAGTAGGGAAATGCAAATCAAAGCAGCTATCAAATTTCATCTTACTCCAGTTAGAATGGACAAAATCAATTGAACAACTAGTTCAAGAAATGCAGGAAGGAAATATGAGCAAAGGAAACCCTCATTCACTGTTTTAGGAAAGCAAATCAGTACAGCTGCTATGAAAATGAATGTGAAGAATTCCCAAAAAGCTGAAAATATATCTACCATATGATTCAGTTATACCACACTTTGGCATCTTACGTGGAATCCTACTCCACAGATACTTGCTCAAACATGTTCACTGCTATTCTGTTCTCGATGGCTAGGAAATAGAAACAATTTAAACATCCTACAACCAATGTGTGATTAATGCAAATATGGTACATATGCATTATGGAAGACCATTCAGCGTTAAAGAAAATTGAAAACACGATGGAAATGATGGAACTAGAAAAAAATTCATATGGAGTATGGTATCTTGGCCCCAAAAAGACACACATCACATGTTCCCTCTCATTGTAGGCTCCTCCCTCCAAATATTCATATGTGAGTACAATGCCTGTAGTAACTAAAGAAACTAAGAAAGTAAAACAGAAACCTTACCAAGAGAGAGGGTTAGGAGGACATGGAGAGGGAAATAGCACAGTGCACTAGTCTGATTATGGAAATGGAAAAGGGGGACTCTTGAGGGAGGGCGACAGAGGTCAATACAGAAGAAGGTGGGAGATGGGTAAAAGAAAATAGCAGGATACAAGTGATCTGACGGGGGAAATGGGGAAATGAAGGGCTCTATAGGGAGTGAGGAAGGAAGTAAATATAAAAGAAAGAAGGTGGGTAAAATAATAATAAAGATGTCTGGGAATGCCACAAGGAATCATACCATTACTGTATTTTAAAATCCTGTGATACACATATATCTATGCATAAATATACAAACAGCTTTAATGAGCCTTTCTCGTCTGGATTAACAGTACTCCCTCTAGGAGCCAAATACCAAATCTCACAAAACCCCAAATCTAGACCCCAAATGAGAAGCCCTGTTTTGATTTGTTGGCCAGGACTCCACGAGACTTTTACAGCCTTCAGTCTATCGCTGTTGCACTTGGTTACCCATAGAGGTGGAAGGTCAGTTACTATTGCTGAGGACAGCATGCACGTCAGAAACACGGCCCAAAGAACAAGGAGCTGGGATAACCTTTCTCTATTCTTTTTTTTTTTAATTTTTATTTTATTTTAATATACTTTATGTACTTTATATCCCCCCTCTAATTCCCTCTTTCCTCCATTCCCAATCCTTTCCTTCCTTCCTTCTCCTTCTCCACACGTGCCCCTCCCAAAGTCCACTGGTAGGGGAGGGTTTCTTTTTCTTCCTTCTGATCCTAGGCTGTTGGGTCTCATCAGGAGTAGCTGCATTGTCTTCCTCTGTGGCCTGGTAAGGCTGCTCCCCCCTCAGGGGGAGGTGATCAAAGAGCAGACCTATCAGATTGTGTCGGAGGCAGTCCCTCTTCCCATTACTATGAAACCCACTTGGACATTGAACTTCCATGGGCTACATCTGTGTAGGGGTTCTAGGTTATCTCCATGCATGGTAATTGGTTGGAGTATGAGTCTAAGTCCCCATCCCGAAAGGCAAAGAGGATGGACATCAGAAAAAGAAGAAAACATGGAAACTAGTTAGGAGCCTCCCACAGAGGGCCTCTAAAAGGCTCTGCCCTGAAGACTATCAAAGCAGATATTGAGACGTATGGCCAAACTTTGGGCAGAATGCAGGGAATCTTATGAAAGAAGTGGGAAATAATAGTAAGATCTGGAGAGGACAGGAGGTCCACAAGGAGAGCAATAGAACCAAAAAAAATTTGAGCACAAGGGTCTTTGCTGAGACTCATACTCCAACCAAGCACCTTTCCACATTCTTTATGTATTCTATTTTAATTTCATTTTTATAAAAAATTAAATTATTAATTAATCTGTTATTTTTAAAGCTTTACTGTTGGTTGATAACCCAGAATGTTATTTATGAATATGAATACTCAGTCTTTCTTGAGAGCTGGCCAACATTTGTGAAATTTTCACATCATTTGTGTGTATTCTGGTGATGCAGACTGGCTATGATGGACTGAGTGAGAATTCCCTCCTCTACAGTCTCTGGTATTTAAACACTTTGTCTCCAGTTGCAGCACTGTTTGATAGGTGTAAGATGTGTGACATCACTGAGAAAGGTCATCACTGCAGCTGGACACGGAATCTCTGTTTACAGCTTGTGGTTTAAGATGTGAGCTCTCGGCGAGCTGCTTCAGGCTCCATGCCTGCCTGCAGCTGTGTTTCCCCACAGTGATGGCCCATGGACTCTTTGCCCTCTAGAACCATCAGCCCAATTGAAACTTTCCTTCTATAAATTTCCCTAGTCATAGTGTTTTATCACAGCAATAGAAACCAAACTATGACAGTAATTTTTTTTTAGGTTGAAAGTAGTAGTCACTAGGCTTCAGTGTTCAAACATCAGTACAGCTGTTTCATTTTCTTAAGATAGTGGGAAACTGTACCTTGCACAGTACATGGGAAAATACATGTACAGACATAAATGTCAAAAAACTGTGTTCAAGGTACAAATTAAAATTCAAGCCAGTAATGTGCAGGTGGGGACAGAGGAAATGTATGTAGTATGGCAGACTAAGAAAAGCAAGAAAAACATCTGCAAGATTAGAACCATCTTTCCTTCAGAATTAGACTACGATGAGCAAATTCCAAGATTTACACAATCCCTATTCTGGTGTGAAATAGAAACAGTAAGAAATTCAGACTCAAAGCCGCTTCCTTGTTACCTGCCAGTGGGATGAAACTGTCATTCTTGCTTGTGTTTGTATCTTCTATTAAGGTTCAGTGCGTTGAGGACCACACATGCTAAGCTATTATCATCAGGCAACATGCAACTCAACTGAATTAAGCTCATTTAGAGAAAGGCACTCTGGATAAGGCTAGGATTCTGACAGTATAACACTAGGGAAACATAACTTGCCATGCAAGTTATGTCTGCATGAGGAATTGAGCTAACAGGGTAAATGACAGAAATGATCATATCTGAGACTGAAGCAATAATGGCCCAAGCAGGCAGTATTGTTTTTGTTTTTTTTTTCCCTTTCATTTAAGAAAATGACATATATAACACCAGTATACCTCTAGTACAAGGCTGTAACAGCATCCATCTTCCATGATAAAAGAAAAAAAAAAAGTCTCAAAGACTAGAGGGTTGGGTAACCTTGAAAGCATTACCACAGCTACAAACTCTGTGATTTATGGGCATGTTAGGAATCTGAGCCTTCCTCTTCCTAAAGTACCTCACCACACTATAAAAGGACATTCAGAATCACAAGGCATAAAACATCCTTGTTGAGAGAGGGATAGCC
This sequence comes from Meriones unguiculatus, assembly GCF_030254825.1. NCBI lineage: Eukaryota > Metazoa > Chordata > Mammalia > Rodentia > Muridae > Meriones > Meriones unguiculatus. The sequence goes on along the minus strand of NC_083367.1, from coordinate 35,099,367 downwards.
CAAGTGAGAAATAATGGTGATAAATCAGGAGCAATGAATATAGCTATATTATTTTATTTTGTTAAATAAAGTCTTTGCTATATTTTTTAGTATGCTCCATCGGAAACTAAAGCAGTGACAATTTCATACAACTGTAGGGACTACTCCTTATAATAATCGTCCCTCAAATGGGTAAATTCTGCTGCTTGCCCCAATGTTATTAGCAAGATGATGATTCCAAAGGATATTCAAAACCATATTTATTTCTGTGACAAATTACTTAAAATTCATTCTTATTTTGAAAGCAACTATGGTTTAGCAATAAACAATAAACATGCAAATTAGCATGGCTTTCATCATCAATGCTTAATGAACTGAATGTGACTGTGTACATGTTTTAATCTCTAAGTCTTCAGAAAGAAAAGCACAAATTTAACACAGAAGGCTCAAAAGATAACCATAGAATTAATGACACGTGACTGCAGCATCTCTATAAAATTTCAGTCAGTAGGAGGAAGGCTCCCCTTTTCTGAGGAGGAAGAGGGAGGGACGGACCAGAAGGAGAGGAAAGAGGGACTATGATTGGGATGTAAAGTGAATAAATAAATTAATTAAAGTTTTTTTAAACCGGTCAACAATAAGTTGTTTCCTTATTTTTTCTTGGCATTCAGGCCAATTTAATAAGTTCAGTCACATCAATGGTTATTGATAAGTGTCTGTAAACTTGTGAAATTCCAATAATTCCAGAGTATCAGTGACCATCTTTGTTGCCATTTGTTTCCTAATAACCCACATTCCAGAGTGCCAAAGCTTTAGAATTGACTTTACTGAATATGTAGTAGTAGCCTGAATGCCCACAACTTAAGTTGTGTTTGTCTGTGGCACAAATTCTTAGGTCTTAGCTTTCCATGACCCCAGATTCATATGCAATTGGTTGTAACTTTCGTGTTTCATTTGTCTATCTGGAAACTCTTAAGCCTTCTCAAAAAAAATTTAAATAAAAGAGAGACAATATTGGGGAGGGGATAACTTTTTCTTACTTTTAAACTGCATGTTCAAAATATATGATAATTTTGCATTTTGAATGACATATTTATTGCATTTCTTATGTTATTTGTTATATTTTATGCATAGTCCGTAGGGAAGAACAAATAAACAAAAAATAATTTGAAAACAGCATCAGTTTTCAATTCCTGAAAAATTATTTCTAAGCGTAGTTACTCTTTGTTCAGAGAAAAGTAATTATGTTATGATGTGAAGATATACAAAGTTATTGGTGACTCACTGGAAAAAAATGACTCATATGACTTTTAAAGTATGTTCATGGCTGTGATTTTAAGGTCAGGACAGAAACTGGTGGTTGGATCTTTCAGAGGTGTCAACTAAAGAATAGCTTTTTACTTCATATTTACAGAAGGAAAGTGCTATAGATAAAGCACAGAAGTATAAAAAGGTGTACAGACTATACCCTGAAGAATCAGGAAAAAAAGAAAATTCCCATGTGAACACAATGTCTTAGCACTGAAATGGAGGCCCACCTGACTTCTTCAGGTCTTGTATTCTCTGTCTCTGAAACTTTGGGGTTGTGCAGTGTACGTTACAATGGGAAGTTAGCCTGTGTTGTTTGAGCTCACTGAGAAGTTAAATCTGGAAGAATACTGAGCTTCCCTATTTGAGACTCAGGCACATTTGTCTCAAATTGTTCTTCAGAACTGTGCTCTAAGATGAGCTGACCAACCTAACTTCGTGACCAGAAGAAAGAGATAAAAACATCCCAAGAGTTAAAACACCGTGCCAGCAAAACAACTAAAAGGTGAAGTATTTCCAACATGTGTCACGACTGATTATCTCATGATATTAGTACTTACAGTGAAAAAGAGTTAGCCATGGACTGCAATTGAGAACTGCAGCAGACTGTCTTAATTTCTCCAGTTGGTTTCTGCTGGATGCTATGTGCACAAGATTTTATGATGTTGGTTCTACCTGTGCTATCTGTTCTTTTGGGGGTTTTGTTTTGTTTTCTTTTCTTTTCTTTTTATGGAAACTTCACCCAAGGGGACACTCTGTTCTATCAGGGACTCTCTTTGCAGAAGACTTCAAATTATTGCCTCATCAAGACTCTTGTTTTCTGCTGGCTGTTTGTAAGCATCTATTTGGTGGTGTCACCTTCCTGTTGTTATTTTTGTTCTATTGGTTGGCAGACTCATCCCAAAGGAACACTCTTCTTCTGAGGATCCTCTTTTGGCAACTCCCATAGGCTGCTGTAAAGTGGCTTTCTCAGTTGGTTTCTTTGGATGATTTGAGCACCTGATTTAATGATACTTCCTACCTAGCTGACTATCCCTTGCTATTTAATATTTGACTGCAGCTTGCTATTTACTTAGTAAACTTAGTTTAAACTGAAAGTGCGATGATGGTGGCTCATTCTCCTAAACACCCAGATCAGGTCAGGGTCAGTATGAATATAGGAAGAGCACACAACTGGCAGAGGGAAGGGGAGGAGGACCTCCCTTTTCAGTGGACTAGGAGAGGGACACCGGTGGGGAAGAGGAGGGGGGGGATTGGGAAGGGAGAAGGGAGGGAGGTACAGGGGGGATACAAAGTGAATAAACTCTAATTAATAAAAATAAAAATAATTAAAAAAAACTTTGAGTTAATGGGTAAAATAAATATATCTTTTAGTTCAAACTTCAAAATCTGTTTATTCACTGAACTATAAGAAACTTCAACCATGTCCGAGACTCTTTTTCCCTTACTAGGGAGTCCACATGGAGACTGAGCTGTCTATAGGCTACATCTGAGCAGGGGCTCTAGGTCCTCTTTGTGTATGATCTTTGGTTGACCAGGGCCCTGCTTTTTCTCACTTTGTTGGTCTCCTTGTGTGACTCCTGTCCCCTCTGAGTCTTTTTATATCCCCCTTCTTCCAAAAGACTCCCTGCCCTCTGTCCAAAGTTTGGCCTCTATACCCTGCTGGTTGGAGTCTTTTAGGGAACATCTGTGGAAGGCCCCTGTCCTGTTCCCTGTTTTCTCCTATTTCTGATGTCTGCCCTGTTTGCCTTTCTGAATGAGAATTAAGCCCCTTCCCTAGAGTCCTCCTTGTTGTTTAGCTTCTTTAGAACTACAGATTTTAATATGCTTATTCCTAAATTATATGTCTAATATCCACTTATAAGGGAGTATATACCATGCATGTCTTTCTCATTATGGGCTATCTCACTCAGGATGATCTTTATAGTTTCATCTATTTGCCTGCAAATTTCATGATGTCCTTGTTTTTAATAGCTGAGTAGTATTCCATTGTGTAAATATACCACAAATTCTGTATCCATTCTTTGGTTAAGGGACATCTAGGTTGTTTCCAGATTCTGGCTATTATAAATAAAGGTGCTATGAACCATAGTTGAGCAAATATCCTTGATGTATGGTGGACCATCTTTCAGATATATGCCCAGGAGTGGTAGAGCTGGGTGTTGAGGTATGACTAGTCCAAGTATTTTGATAAAGCACCAGATTGATTCCCAAAATTGTTATACAAGTTTACATTCAGCAGTAGAGGAGGGTTTCCCTTTTTCCACAACCTCTCTAGTAAATGTTCTTACTTGAGTTTTTTTCTTAGCCATTCTGATTACTGTGAAATGGAATTTCAGAGTCATTTTGATTTGCATTTCCCTGAAGTCTGATGTTGAGCTTTTCTTTAAGTGTTTCTCTACTATTTGATATTACTTTGTTGAGAATTCTCTGTTTAGCTCTGTACCCCGTTTTTTAATTGGATTGTTTGGTTTGTTGATGTTTAATTTATTTCTTTCTATATTCTGAATATTAGCCTTCTGTCAAATGTAGGGTTAGTGAAGACCTTTTTCTAGTCTGTAGGCTGACATTTCATTCTATTGACAGTGTCCTTTGATTTGCAGAAGCTTTTCAGTTTCATGAGGTCCCATTTATTGATTGTTGATCTTAGCCTGAGCTCTTGGTGTACTGTCCAGGAAGTTGTCTCCTGTGTCAATGCATTCAAAGCTTTTCCCCACTTTTTCTTCTAACAGATTTAGTGTGTTGGTTTTATATTGAGATCTTTGACCCACTTGGACTTTACTTTTGTGCAGGGTGATAAGGATGGATCTATTTCCATTTTTCTGCATGTAGACATCCAATTAGACCAGCACCATTTGTTGAAGATGCTTTCATTTTTCCATTGTATGGTTTTGGCTTCTTTGTCAAAACTCAGGTGTCCATAGGTGTATGGTATTATTTCTGAATTTTCTGATTGATTCCATTGATTCTCCAGTTTGTTTCAATGCTGTACCATGCATTTCTCTCATGTGGGATGACTTAACCAGTCCACAGAGGAAGAGGATTCAGGCAGTCCTAATGGGACCTGATAGGCTAGGGTCAGACAGTAGGAGAGAAGGACCTCTCCTATCAGTGGACTAGGGGAGAGTGGTAAGGGAGGAAAAGGAAGAGAAGGTGGGACTCAGAGGAGATGAGGGAGAAGGCTACAAGTGGGATACAAAGCAAAAGAAAAATGTTAATAATAATAATGAAAGAAACTTCAAACTTGTTGAAAATACATAAAAAATAATGTTGTGTCTGTTTCACATGTATAAAAATGAAAGCCCTCCAAATAAAAATATTTCATCTAGAAGCAGCTTTTGAGAGACACTAGACAGTGACATATTTAGGGGCTGCAAATAGAGAACTTCATTGGTACCAGAAGATGAGGAAACATAGTCAATTGATCAATTTTTTATTATACTGTTATCACTTTTAAGACTGACTAGGAATTTTACCTTCAGTAACTACACTGAGTGTATATTTCAAATCAATCTTTTGTGCAGCTTACATAAACATTTAAGCCTGGCTTCATGCCTTCTCTTTTTAAAGCCATCTTTTCAACAGAAAGTTCTGGCTCAATACATTGACAAAAACAAATTTTCTCCCAGTTGTTACTAAATTGAACACCTTTAAAGCCCATATTCAAAAATTGACATCCATCATCCTTTTAAGAAAATACATAAGGAGGAGGAAATACAGATCACATTTGCATGAACCCTCCATGACATGGCCAACCAGTGAGAAGTAATCACGGAATGGATGGGAGGTAATAGGAAAGAAGCTGGAGGCAGTACTCTGCTAAGAATAAAATATGGAGCCATTAAAAGAACTAAATCCAGAGATAAGCTTAAATTACACGTTGTGTATCTCAACCTCTCTTCAGAATGACCTTTTAGTATTTAACCAAATGGATGCCATAAGCTGAAAAGATACCAGGTAAATAAATTTTTATTGTATTCTGTAACAGAATGCTAAATACAACCTCAGCAGACCACACAGGAAACAGTAACTGCAAAAATAAGTTCTGGTGTTCTCTCTCTGAAGGTGACATAATTATTGCATAATTGCAAAGATATCTTTGATCATAAAACTGTACACTGGTTGCTTTGAAACTGCTATAATTAATTAATCGGTTTTTCAAAATATGATTTGAGATTTTTGAAGTGATAACTTAAACAAACTTCAAGTTATAACTTATTACTGTGTTTATGGTCTTCAGTTCGTGTTATTGATAACATTTTGTTTTAATTTAATTTTCACATCGTTAATAATTATAATATTTTAAGAAAATAATTAGACGCTAACCACTGGCTACTGTGTCAAATCACTTAATTAGAGATAACCTACCTTCCTCCTTACAGCATTCGTAGTAGACAAGGCACAATAAAAATACAAACAACAAAAGGTTATAGAAAAGATCAGTTATTTGCCTTTGTGCCTACTTGAACTTTTTTCTAATTTTAGGCTGCACAACTTGTTTGGGATGGGAATTATATTTTTTATTTTTATTATGAGTTTCTTCACTTTGAGGTAATTAAATGCATCCATTCTCAATTAAAATAGCAGTTGTTTGTTTTAATATGAAGGAGAGAAATATTATTTTTAATGAAAGAGGTTAACAAATATCACTTCTATTTCTCAGGCACAAAGAATGGGTTTTGTACAGTATAGAAACCTATTACTTTTTTGACACAAGTGATATATTAATTTTAGTTAAGAGTAGTCTTCATACGCAAGACAAAGGATCCATCTCTCCCATCTTCTCCACAACCACACTCTAATAAATACTCCTTTCTCTCCTGCATCATCTGTCTACTGTGTTTTACTAGTTCTTGTAGTTTTACACTAAAATATTTAATATTTTCTATCTTTCCCATCATTAAAATAAGGGGGTTTGTATTTTGTAACATCTCCTTCAGTTCATCTCTCTATTACAGTACATGCTTTAATTTCTGAGTTTAGAGCTAGAAAGATATGTGGGGAGCATAGTAACCTAAGAGCCCTCTTTGTGTGACGTCAAGAAGTAGTTCATAAGCATACTAAACTCTGTACACCCAAGGAAGCTAATCAGGAAGGAGGACTCTGTCTAAGATGCTCAATCCCCATTCAGAAAGGCAAAGAGGATGGACATTGGAGGAGGGAGAGAACAGGGAACAGGACAGGAGCCTACCACAGAGGGCCTCTGAAAGGCTCTACCCTGCAAGATATTGAGGCAGATGCTGAGACTCATAGCCAAATTTTGGGCAGAGTGCAGGGAATATTATGATAGAAGTGGGAGATAGTAAGACCTAGAGAAGACAGGAGCTCCACAAGGACAGCAACAGATCCTAAAAGTCCGGGCACAGGGGTCTTTTCTGAAACTGATACTCCAGCCAAGGACCACTCATGGAGATGGCCTGGAACCCCTGCACAGTGGTATCCTATGGCAGTTTAGTGTCCAAGTAGCCTCCATAGTAATGGGGACAGGGACTGTCTCTGACATGAACTGATTGGCCTGCTCTTTGAGTACCTCCCCCTGAGGCGAGAGCAGCCTTACCAGGCCACAGAAGAAGACAATTCAGCCACTCCTGATGAGACCTGATAGACTAGGATCAGAGGCAAGGAGAGGAGGACCTCCCTTTTCAGTGGACTGGGAGAGGGACACGGGTGAGGAAAAGGGTAGGAGGGAAGGAGGTACAGGCGGGATACAAAGTGAATAAACTGTAATTAATAAAAATAAAAATAAACAGATTATGAAAAACCTTTTAAAAAGAGAAAAGGTAGTTCAGAATTTTCAAAAGAGCTGATGAATTTGGAACAGTCAGTATGAAACAAGGGCTTACGAGATGTGCACCCTGGACCTGTTGAACTATCACGGCACATGTATTTGACACCAACCTTCTCTCTGTAGTCATTATATGTATGGAGAACCATGCATGTTTGATTGTTAAAAGATACTTGGATTTAGCGAAAATGTAATTTTATTGTGAAAACTTTTTTTTTAATTTTAAAAAATAACTTCCTACTGATATACTGGGACTGGCATGACACACCACCACGGGTGGATAGCTAAGCCAGACACGTTCATTTTCTCACAGATCTGAGGGCTGAGAGGCCATCACGAAGATGCCAGGTAAAGTTCATTTCCTAATCAGAGCTCTCTTCCTGGCTTGTGCACAGACACCTTGCCCAGTGAGTCTTGTGTGCTCATGAGGAGTTCAATGTTACCTTCTTTTCTCTTCTAAATTCAGCAATTTGGATTAGGGCCACACATGCGTGTGACCTTTGTAAATTGCTTCCCTAAAGGTGTTTCTTCCAAACATAGTCATGTTGAAAACAAGGGCTTCAGTCCATGAGTCTAAGGGAAGGTACAATTTGATACATAAAAACTTCGAATCAGTTTTAACTTATCAATTTGCTCCTGCACGAGGTCAATCCTCTGATTGAACACCATCAAGCCTCCTTTTAGTTGAGCATTAATTCCTTTTTGTACATCTAAGGCATGAGCTACATTGGCTAAAAGGTTATTCAGGGTCTGAGCAGTTTGCAGAGTATGACTCCTGGCTAATGCCCCGGTGGTAGCTCCAACAGCCGCCAATGAGATGGCAGTAACAACGGCGGCTGTAATTCCAGGATCCCTTTTCTGTCTGAAGAGAGTCATAGCGTGAGGGGCATCAATGGGCACAGGCACCCAGCGAGGCATGCGAGTAACCAGGGCATACCTAAATTTACTAGCATTCCAGCATTGGGCAAAAAAGCAAGTATCATTACCACAATTACTTGGCTCTATCTGGCTAATAATAGTAATGGGGGATATAAACAAACAGGTGTGGGCTTATAGGAAATATTATGAGAAGCCTTAACCCCCTCGTTGGAACTTCCTGCATCAGTTCTAGAACTAGCAGTTGTGGTGTCCGAGGTCTGAGTAGGTTCAGGAGACCATTGCCCCCAGGGGCGAGACGTGTTCCATGTAAATTGACTAACTCCATGTTTTCCTCCACTTTTGAAAGTCATTTAAGGTTCTTAAATTATTTTTTCCCTTTTTTTTTTAAATTTTTCATCAATTACACTTTATTCATTCTGCATCCCCCCATAAGCCCCTCCCTCCTCCCCTCCCAATCCCACCCTCCCTCCTCCCTCTGCATGCATGCCTTTTATATCAATTAAATGCTTATTATTAAGCTATTATTTTCTGTGTTTTATAAGACTGGGTTGGAAAATATACATTCATTTCATTATTTTGCTTCTATATGAACATTTCACATATGATTTTGACTCTGGTGTAATTACTCCATTTTGAAATATGTGACTTTGTACTTAAAATAGCAGCATATTTTCTGAGTCAAATTGTGATCTCAGAGTTCATTAAGTTTAAGAGAAAACATGAAAAGGAACAGGGACTGTCTCTGACATGAACTCAGTGGCTGGCTCTTTGATCACACACACACAGTGGAGAGCAGCCTTGTCAGGCCACAGAAGAGGACAATGCAGCCAGTCCTGATGAGACCTGATAGGCTAGGTTCTCCCTGATAGGACTTCCCCTATCAGTGGACTTGGAGAGGGGCAGGGAGGGGATGGGGGTGGGTGGGATCAGGAGGGAATGAGAAAGTAGGCTACAGCTGGGATGCAAAGTGAATAAACAGTAATTAATATAAAAGATAAAAATTTAATTAAAACAAAAAAAAGAAAACCCAGCTGACGTCGAATAAGAAGGAAATACAGAGATTCAAGACTTGTTGTGGAATCCACAAAGGGCTCCAATCTCTGGTTCCAGTCTGTTTCTTATATAAGACCCAGCCCTTGGAATGCATAAAAAACTTCCATAGACCTTTCTTTTTTAAACTAAGCTTAACAGAATTCAACCGGCTTCTTATAGTTCAATTTTTAACTAAATCACCTGCACAGACAATATTTTCAAAAAGTGGTCTTTATAAGCTGTTTCAACTTGCTTACCTCACTATCAAAGGTCTGTACTTTACCTTTTACTATGCTACTTAAGCATCATAAAGGCCAAGTTGGACAGCCTTTGTTATGATCCACAAAGTCATGTTCACTGTGATCGGCTTTGTAAGTAGGTCATGGATATTCTTACACGGGCTTCTGTTTTACTCTGAGTCTTTCTTCACACGAGCCTTCCTTCTGTTCCCTAATTCACCAAGTATGTTCTTCTTTGATGCTCTGATAAAATGATACCCTTTTAATCCACACCCATGAGCCACACTGTCACACACACACAGTCATGATGACACAGTTAATCCTTCAGCTTGCATCTCCGTGTCTTAACACAGTTTTCAGGGTTCTGCAGCTCTACCTGTGTGGATTAAATTCTGTTTGCTCTCATATTCTGTTACATATTCTCCATAAACATTATCATAATATTAATAGAAATAATTCCATCATAGTGTCCATATCTGAGCCCACTTTCACCATGATCTAAAAATACCATCAGACACCCTAAAGAAAGATGCTATTCCAATTCTATTACACAGCCTGTGTGTTCAACACAGTTCATTTTTTAAATGTTAATACACCCTAATCTTCACATATTTACATATACTAAACTAAGACTTTTTAGTACTTATATTGTTCTTAGCAATGAGGGAAGCATGGAAGATGTAATCAAATAACTAATTTGCAGACCTTGAATGAGAATACTATCTCCATGCATGCCAATGACTGATCATATGGTATTGGTGCTCTAGAATGCTTTCTTGAAACCAAATCTGAGGGTGCTACTGTATTCCACAAAATATAATAATGAGTCACACAGAATCTTCTTGACAAGGATAAAGAAGGTGGTAGAGTACAGCCATCTACTTTCGTATTGGATATCTTTGACTTCGTAACACTATGTAATACAAATGCTAATTCCACTTGTCAGTATAATTATCATGTGGGAATTATTGCCAAGGGTGATTCTAAGGTGTGTTATTATTTTACTAGGCTGAAGGAAATGCAGGTGTACAGATTAGTTTCCAGGCTATTCTAAATGCTCTGTATCCTGGCTCCATTAAAAAATATTGTTTCAGCCAATTAGTGTGTGCACATGTTTGATTCTGACATTGCTAAGCCAAGGCTCGTGAGAACTTATGAAGCAACTATCTCAACCCCATTATTTCATTTGCCAAACTGAAAACAAAAATTCCAAGTTATGGGAATAACTATTTAATGAAATTGTAACTTGTTTTTATTTATGAGTAAAATTTAATAAAAAATGTATGAAACAACATTTCTCTTTATATCATCATTGTTTGCCTTAAGATAGAATAATGAGTGACAAAACATTCAAAGGTCACAACTTGATGCAATTTCTCAAGTGAACAACCGCTCTATCAGAAAAGAAAGGCTCCAGGCTTAGAAATGATTCCAGAAAACAGCTTAATAATTTCATTTAGATTTACTGTTACTTAACTCTGGGAAGTAGAAGTCAGAATTTATATGTAATCATGTAAAATCCTGTTATTTCATTTACTTTTTGGGTCCAAAAGGCAGAAATACAAGATTATTTGGAAATTAAGTTTTTTTTTTATTAGTTCTCCAAGTGGCCCCAGGGCAGAAGCAAATGTTGTAATCCATTGTGTGTTGTTTGAAGTTAGTATTTATTTTCTGGTGAAAAAAAATAGAACTTTTAAAGGTAAAACCTGTTTGGAGCACAGTATTATATATGTTATACAAATACCCATCAAGAAAGTAAACAAACACAAGCATCCTACTCAGTCATTCTGTGCTGCTGTTATCTAGACATCATAAGAAACAGTCACAATCCTTTCTTGGTCCCAGACCCAGGCTCCTTTCTGGTTGTAGTTCATTTCTAAGTCCCTTAGTATTACAACCCAAACACATGTTAAAATCTCACTGGTGGTGTATGATAAATGTGTAATATAAATTTTATCAATCTAATTTTCTCATTTCACCCATTATCCAGGTTCAAGCCCTCTTTCTTTTTTGAAAATTCTATTGAATTATATTGGGTAAAATTCTATTAAATAGAATTCTATTGTATATATGTTAAGGGCTTTAAGTGTGCCTAGTTCAATATCAAGTTTGGTTACATCAGTTCACTAACTGTTTCATGCATGAAGCTGAAGTGACTGGAAAAAAATGCATATGATACTGGGCTGATGAACTTTTTAATTTATAGCCATAATAACCCTAGGTGGCTTAAATGCAGTAATGAATCTGACACAATTTCCTATCTTTTCAAATTCTTCATACCCCCTCATCCCAGATCAGCACTTACTCCCACAGCTACTGAAACACACGAGCTATAAGCAGAGCCTGTCTTAGCATTGTTCTTTACCACTCCTGTCTCCATCTGTCTCTCTCTTTTTTCATTCCCAACATATGAAACATTTGTGCCCATGGCTAAAGCCAATCTCTCTGCCCTTGTACTGAGCATGTCCCTTTCACCACAGAAAGACTTCGCTCCACAATTTCACAGGTTTTCTTCATCAACGTAATGATTCTTTCATATTCGATTTTCCCCATCCATGAACACGTTACTTTTATCATCTTTTAAGAATACTAAACAAGTGAACCAAAAGGTTCATATGTATCATGTAGCTCACCTGCACTATCTGTTCACTTTTTGAGCACAATTCTTTGAAACATTGGGCAGTCCTAACCCTCCCTCATTGTCTCTCAAACTTGTCTCAATAAGGTTTTCTTCTTATTGTCCCCATTGAACTCTTCATAATGTCACCAAAGACCTTTGTGTCCCAAACCCAGTGGCCACTCCATGGCTGTCCTAACACTCACCAGTGATAGTCCCTTCACTTTGTGTCAGTACCTCCTTTGCTATCCCCTCCCTAAAGTCTGCACATGCAAGACTCACAGTCTCAAACCTTTTACATTTCTGCTTTCATTTCTGACTTCTTAAATGATCTCAGCTAACCTCGAATCTTACATGACATCTATATTTTCCAATTTATAGTACTAGTAAATGTCTCTACCTTGAATCCTAGACTTATAGCTTTAACGGTTACTTGACATTTTGCTGCTTACCTAATAGGCACGTCAAACTTAACAAGCATCCCAAAATAAACCCCTAGTAGCTTCCCCCAAATAAACTTCTGGAAACAGTCTACTGTGTCATAACGAGAGCAAGACTTGGTTGATTTAAAGAGAAACCTAGAATTATGCTTCATGCTTTTTGTTTACCTTTCATATTCCAAATCAGCCTGTCAAGGAATTCTACACTTGAATCCTAAATGAAATATTCAATTCACTTAAAAAGATGATAAAAAGTAGTGTGTTCATGGATGTGGAAAATGTAATATGAAAGGACTGGTTGCATTGATGAAGAAAACTTGTGAAATTGTCAGAGTGGAGCCTTTCTCTGGTGAAAGGGGCATGGACAGTGCAAGGACAGAGAGACTGTCTTTAGCTGTGGGCACAAATGTTTCATGTGTTGGGAATGAAATACGAGAGAGACAGATGGGGAAAGGTATGGTAATGAAAAATTCTAAGACAGGCTCTGCTTATAGTTTATGAACTTTAGTGGCTGTAGAATCTTTACACTTGCTCCTGTGTTCACATCTGCCATGGTCATACCATAATCCCCTCTTGCCTAGACTGGTGGAAATGTCCCTGTGGTTCCTCTGCTACCTCCTCTTCTCTCCCTTATTCACTTTGCGCTGATCACATGTTCCTCCTCGGTGCATCTGTCCGTCATGCTTTCTCCATCAAGATTCCTTTTTTAGATGTCTGCATATTTCATTCTGTCTACTTCTTCAGATAAATCTTTGATGGTTTTAATAAGAATGTCCCCATAAGCTCATATGCTTGAATGGTAAGACATCAAGAAGTGGTACTATTTGAGAAAGATTAGGAGGCGTGGCCTTGTTGGAGTAGGTGTGGCCTTGTCAAAAGAAGTTTGTCACTTGGAGTGGACTTGGAGGTTTGAAAAGCCCACACCCAACCCAATGTCTGTCTATCTGTCTGTTTCTCTCTCACACATACACTCTCTCCCTTTCTCCCTCTGTTTCTCCTTCTCTCTCTCCCCACCTCTCTTTCTTCCTTTCTGTCTCTCTCTCTTTGCCTGCAGATCAGGACATAATGCTCAGTTAGTGCTCCAATGATCTACTATGCCATGCCAAGATAATAATGGACTAACACTCTAACACTCCTAAAAAGCTCCCACTTAAATGCTTTCTTTTATAAGAGCTGCCCTGAGCCTGCAGGAACCTAGGAACTTTGATCAACTATGCTCATAGAGGCTTTATTTGAAATAGCCAGAATCTGGAAACAACCTAAACGTCCCTCAATGGAAGAATGGATACAGAAATTGTGGTACATCTACACAATGAAATACTATTCACCTATTAACAACAAGAAAATCATGAAATATGCAGGCAAATGGTGGGAAATAGAAGCGATCATCCTGAGTGAGGTAACCCAGAAACAGAAAGACAGGCATGGTATACACTCACTTATAAGTGGATTTTAACCATATAATATAGGATAGCTATCTACAGACCTAAAGAAGCTAAACGTTAAGGAGGACCCTAGGCACAATGTTTAAATATCATTCAGAATGGCAAACAGAGTAGTCACCAGAAGCAATGGAAGGGAGGAAACAGGATGGGAGCCTACTATAAAGGATGCACCCAACACGGGATCAAAGTAGATGCTGAAATTTAGGGTCAAACTCTGAGCAGAGAGCAGGGAGTCTTATGGAAGAAAAGAGGGACATGGATGGGACAGAAGCCCTACAAGGAAACCAACAAAAATAAAAGATATGAGCCCAGGGGGTCCTGCAGAGACTGATGCAACAACGGAAGACCATGCATGGAGAGGAACTAGAACCGTTGCTCAGATGTGGTCTATTGACAGCTCAGTCTCCATGTGCATCTCTGAGTGAGGGGAGCAGGGGCTGCCCTTATCATGAACTCAGTTGACTGCTCTTTGATCACTCATCCCTGATGATGCAGCCTTGCCAGGCCACAGAGGAAGAGGATCCAGGCAGTCCTGATGAGACTTAACAAGCTGCTATGGGCAGATGGTAATAGTGGAGAACTCTCCTGTTCAGTGGACTAGGGAAAGGGGATGTGGGAAGAGGGAGATAGGATAGAACTGGGGGATTTGAGGGAGTGGCTTCAATAGGGATATATAATGAATAACTACATATAATAAATAAATTGTGAAGAAAAAATTACAATAAAAAAAGAGCTGCCCTGATCATGGTTCTTTTCAAAGGAATAGAATAGTGGCTAAGACAGAAGTTAGTCATACTGGAATATTACTCTTACAGGCCTTGTTTTGCTGCTTACTGGTGGAATGTTGACTTTTGGATTAAGACAGCAGTTGAATGTTTTAAGGGGAGCTTAATGGGCCATGCTAATAGAAACGTGGAAGACAGTGTTGCTGAGAGCAACATGAATTATAATGGGCCCAGTTAAAGAAGTTTCAGAGGGGAAGAATATTAATAATTGACCTAGAGACCATTCTTGGGATATTTTGGCAAAGAATGTAGCTGCTTTTAACCCTTGTTCTAAATATATGTCTGAGAAAAAAATTGATGAGTTTTGGATTAATGGCATTGACAGAGGAGATTGAGATTTCAAGACAGTGTTGTATGATTATTAGCAGTCAGTCATATGTAGAAATATAATGAAAAGAACCAAGCTGGACAAAAAAAATTACAAAATGCACAGTTTTAGAAGAAAAAGAATACCAAGGGAGTATAATAGAGCTATGTCCCGTGCTAAATGAGATAAAAATTTTAATGAAACTCCTGATGATAAATGAAAGTAAGGGAGTGGTGACTTCAGGTTAGGACCTCACCCACCTAAGCTTCCAACTTGTGAAAAGAAATTAAATTTCAAGCATTGAAAAATCTATCTATAACAACAAAAACAAAAAAAAAAAAATCTTAGGCAAATGTAATTCAACAAGGGGCCAAGTTCCATCACAATCAAACATCAGAATGTGACAGCTTGGTCATGTGGGTCTGGCTTTAAAGTCAAGGACACAAGAACAGGGGTGTGCCTGCATGGAGGCTCAGAGAAGCCACTGAGTAAAGCCATGAACATAAAGACTTGACTGAGTCAGAGACCCCAGGATGTTGGTCATGCCAGAGTCATGGGATATCAGCCAAGGAGAGCTGAAGACTGAGTAGGGAACCAGACCAAGAGAGAGAAGTCGCCAAAAAAGCTGAAAGGGGTTGGAGATCTGAAGAGCACTTTTGCATCAGACATAGAAATGCAGACTTTTGAGTTTGCCCTAGTGTGTTTCATTCTTGCGTTGGTGCAGTATTTTCTTGCAATTCTCTTTGTACTCCCTTTTGAAATGGTAATGTATATTATGTGTCACTGCATGGTTGAAGTATGTAACCTGCTCTTTGATTTTGATTTTACAGGAAGTTACAGTTAAGAGATTGCCATGAGTCTCAGAAGAGACTTCAAACTTGCGCTTTTAAGCAGTGTTAAGACTTGATAGCTTGTGGAGACTTTTGAAATAGGATTGGATGCATTTTGTATTATGATATGGTTACAAGCTTATGGGGGCCAGGGAGTCAAATGAGGTGGTTTTTATAAGAATGGCCTCCCCCAGTATGCTCGTGCTTAGTCACTAGAGAGTGGCGGTAATTGAGAAGGATTAGGAAATATGCCTTTGTTAGAGTTGATGTGGCCTTTGCTGGAGGAAATTCGTCACTGGAGGTGGATGTGGAAGTTTCAAAAGGATACACCCAGCCCATTCTCTCTCTCTCGTCTTTCTGTGTCTGTCTGTCTGCCTGTGTGTGTGTGTGTATGTGTGTGTTTGTGTATGTCTTTCTCTCCTGGGGATCAGGATGTAACTTTCAACTCCTGCTCCAATGTCCTGAGCTGCGGTATGCTTCTGCCATGCTCCTGACACAATAATAAAGGACTAACCTCTTATGTGATAAACACACACACACAGAGACAGAGATTCAAAAGGAACGTTGTCAAGACTGATGGACAGTTCCATACTAGAGTTCTTGCGTTTCATATGATATGCCTTTTAAAGAACTATTAGTTTAACCTATAGAAAATATTCTGCTAGTTAAAAACAATGACAAATATATCACGTGGAATTTCAGAGCCTAGTTGCTTTTAGAAGCAAGATAAATAATTTACTGAAGCTACTACCCATTGGTATGGTCAGTTATATTCCTAGGGCATCTTTTGAATATTTTCGGTGTTTTAACTAATCATTTTCTATCAGAAAGACAGAATCTTCTATTTTGTGAATAATAGGCTGGTGAATACAATGACATACATGTGATGACTAATTTTATATGAATTGGTACAAGCTGGAGTAATCTCCAAAGAGGAAACATCTATGGTGAAATAAGATTGGCCTATGAGAGCCTGAGATAGATCTTCTTGATTGATGATTGCTAAGTGATGATGAGGGGGCAGTTCACTATGGTGCCATCCTTAGGGTGGCGGTCTTGGGCACTATAAGAAAGCAGGCTGAATAATCCATAATGAGCAAACTCGTAAGCAGAATTCCTTTATGTCCTCTGGTTCAGGTCCTGCTTCCAGCTCTGGTTTTGAGTTCCTGCCCTGACTTTCTTTGATGATGGACTGTCAGGTGAAAGCTGTACTGAAATTAACTCTTTCCTTTCCAAGTTACTTTTCATCATGATGTGTTTTTTTTCCAAGCAATAAAAACCTAGCTAAGAAAATACCTTTAACAAAGGTATGTTATTAGCTTAGTAGAAAAAGAAAATGGGCTAGAAATTATCGTCAAACATATATTCTATGTATTTGGGATTTTAAAATTGGTTTCATTATTTTTTCATGTGTCTATGTTTGTGCATGTATGTGCACATATGTGCAGATGTCCATGGGGTTCAGAGCAGCAGCAGATCCCCTGGAGCTAAAGTCACAGGTGCTTGTGAGCCACCTAACATGGGTTCTGAGAACTGAACTCCCTCCAGTCATCTGTAAGAACAGGAAGAGCTCAGAGGTGCTGAGCCATCTCTCTAGCCCCAGGTTTATTATCCATTTAAGACCTGAATCACATCATATAATTGGCATGCTTATCTTAAGATGGATATAAAATTTAAGGACACGGTATTATATCTACTATTCTTCTAAAATATCTTACATTTGTAGATCATTTTAAACAAATTTAAATAAAAGCAATACCAAATTGAGAAAAGTAATAGTACTGATGATTTTTTTTCAAATTGCTGTGCATGATTTTTTAAAAACAAACTCATTACAAGTCAGAAAATAAAAATAGTAAAGCCTCATTATAGGCTTTAAGGACAAATTTGCTAGGCAAATGAATGCCCAAAAGTAGAGCCCTCAAACTTCACCATTCCTTCCAGACATCTATCTCAACTGCTGGCTAACCGGATGCTAGCCTGTCATCATCCCTTGATCTATGATAGCAAATGTGGGGTAAAGCTGGATAGCTTGCATCACCAATTCTCCAGCTGATAGCCCTCTGGAAGCCACACTTTACAGAGTGCAGGCTCACATCATTATACACATGGACTGTTTCCCAGATAACAATTGTGAAAGAAATCACATTTTTGTTCTCTTATTGTTTGGTGACAGAATTTCCCCATGCCCTTTGTGGGATTAAGACCAATTTCATGTAAACATCTTCCCAAATGGTGCTGTTTTAGAGCCACATGGCACTGGAACATATATCGGGTTCTTGCATTATTTAGCCACAGATACGATGTGTAATCTTTTACGTATGACTCCCTATTGTGTTGCTTCTAAAAAGGGAAATCCGGGATAAAATGAAGGGAAGCTTTGGAGTGTCATAGAGAATTACATCAAAATCAAAGTAAGAGCACTTCAGAGAGTCACATTTGATGGTGTTATTCTTGATTTACCAACTAGATATGCAGCTGAATCGTTTAAACTCCAGTTGCCAACATATAGAAAAAAAAATCTTCAGTTTCTCCATCAGCCTTTACTTTCTACTGACATTTTCCCATTAAGTATGTTTCCTGATTGAATCAAGATCATTTTTCCAGCCACCATCTTTTGAAGTTTTGCAAGATCAAAGGAGCTGTGGGACAGAGAGAAAACTGAGACTACAGCATGTAGTTCTGACTGGGAAGTAGTTAGTGAGCTTGATTCACTCTCAAGTATAACTTGATTGAGAAAAATGAGATTCTGGCACATATACAGTTTATCTCTCCCTTTTATTTACAGTTCCTGATAACCGGGAGAGTGAAAAAGACAAGTTCTCAAATGAGCACAATATATCACCGATAGCTATCACGCTGAGCCTGCACACAAGGTAACATCTGTTTCCTCTGCCATTCCTAAAACCTTGGCTTAAGTCTCCTCTTCGCTCTTTCCCTGGAAGAAAGTCTTATTCAAATGATATAACTCCGATCCGTATATCTCATAGACTCACATCTGAGCATAAATATCGCTTCAGCAATATTTAACACTGAATATTCAACAATAAATATTGTTCACAACAATATTGTGTAAATATTGTTTCAAAAGCATACCCCACCTTCAAAAGCATGAAAAAAAATTGACACAGATCAGTGATGTAAAAGTCACTGCTTTGCAGCCTTGAGATAACATCACACCACAGCGGTGATGTGACTCAACCAAGATGATGTAACACAGCTGTGATGATGACAGCGGTATTAATCTGAGCTCACACAATGGTAACAGAGTACCATCGTCTGTAATTGCTGCCTTAACTATGATTTAAGTTTAAGCTTTTAAAATATTTCCTTCAAATGTTGTTGCACTGATTGCCGACTAAAGTACAATTAAACAAAATAAAATATTAAAAGCAGAATATATCTCTGTCGAAATAATGAGTTGCACATTGAGTAGAGATTATCTTGGCCATACAGAATTATGAGGCACTGAGTATTCTAGAAAAACAGTTACCGAGTTAAAGACCTTAAAAGCTTCTGTGACTTTTGGTCACAAAAAAAAAAAAAAAAGGGTAGCCTGTATGACAAAAATTAAAATTATTGATTTAGCAACCTTGCCAAGATAATCATGATTTTGGCAGACATCACTTTTCTCTATGACATGACATTAAAAGTAAAATTCAAGGACCTACTTGGAGCATATTAATACGGAAGTTAATGAAAACTCAAGATATTGAATTGAGAATAAATTTTCCTTGATTAAATTAAGAGAAAATGTCTTTCATCATTAGTTACTATTTAATGAGCTTCCACATTCCTTAAGAATGATTCAAAAATAAATAAGTGAACTTTAAGATAAATATGAATGACAACATATAAAACCATTTGCTATAAATGAATATAATGATTTTAAATTCCTTCTGGATACAACAGAATTAATGAAATGAAATTTCAAAAATTAAGAAAACCCTCATGTAGGGATGAAAAAGTAAAATATGAAATAGTTTACCTTCAAGTGACTTCTCACTCTTCTATAGTAGACATTGAAAGTACTTGTCAGATCCAATATAACTGATCAAGTTCAAAGCTGTAGAGAACATTAAAGATATCTTTATCTCTCATGTTAATGTATGGTTTGCTACTCTGCCTTGTTATCATGTCATAAAGGATACTAGTAACCACAATTTCAGTATAAAAATATAAAAATGGAAGAGGAAATAAAGATTAGGGAAAACAAAGATTGTAAGAAAAGATAGACAGTTCACAGATGAGCATGAAATATTCATCCCTTGATGGATAGATAATGAAAATGGAATACTGTTCAGCCACTTAATAGCCTGAAATCCCATCATCTGGGACAACATGATCATTTAGGGCAACGAGCTAGACATAGAAAGACAAATAATGCATGAGCCGATGGTGGAATCTAAGATGTTCTCATCTAAGTTGGTAGGAATGCTGGTAACCAAAGGCTGAGGTGGGGGCAGAGTGAGAAGTTATGGTGCCAAGTCACAGTCAGACAAAAATAAAATGTTCTGTGTGCTGTTCATGGTAAAATGAACGGAGATCGTGGTGGTGCACTGTATACTGCAAAGAATTAGAAGGCACCGTTTGGCAAGCATTTCGACAAAGAGTGATGAAATGTAAGGAAGTACACATAACATAGCAAAGCAAGAAGTATATATCAGAACAGAATGTGGTGTCCACAACCGCATATAATTTTGTTTTATGCACTGGTTTAAAATAATTTAATTCAAATTTCAATGAGAGGCAGATTAAAGCGTTTCCTGCTAATGGGGTCAGGAGCTTGTGACTAAAAAGAGTAGTACCACTGTTTTCTCAGCTTTTATTTAAAGTACATGCTGAGTGCCTTTATCCACCCGCTTAATCTCTTAAACTTTGAAATCTAATTTCTTCTTTTAAATCGTCTTTTCTTGTTTTGTTTGGTCTCCTAACCCTTGAAGTACTCTTAGCCAACTCTAAATTTGGTTGAGATAATCCTTATTGATTCTTGTGCTTCTCATAAAGCTTCCAGGCAGGAAAACAAATTCAGAACAAAGGCTGAACTAAATGTCACTGAGCTGGTAAAAACAGTAAATATGTTTAATATTTAGACCAACATTAGATATTTGCAGTAGAAAATACATCTTCAGTAATAAATCTTTGACAGACTTTTTTTTCCTAAAATTTCAGCTAGGTTGTATGCATTGCTATGTGGCAGGAGCTATTATTATCCCATTTTATATATGGGGGCACTAAAGAGTTGTGGAGGAAGTGGCTGCTCCAAAATCAAGCCGCTGAGGCTGTGCTTAGGACTTAACAACATGCTTCTGGTAGGTGAAGGCCTTGGAAACTGCCTCTGTGTGAAAGAACTCATCACAAGCAGCTGGTGCAGTATGGGGGAGGGGCTGGAGGAGAGGAGAGAGGGGAAACTGCAGTGCCGATGTAATATATGAGAGAAGAATAAATAAAAGAGAAAAAAAATTGAAAGTAATATTCTTTCACCGACAAAGAAACAAAAACAAAATAATAGCCTTTCCTGCTTCTTATAGAAAACCCCCAGCTATGCTGTCTTCCTATCCAGATGCTCACACACCTGCCTAGCAACTAAAGCAAAATCCATGCTATTTATTCTATCAGCATGCAGAATGATAAATAAACAATGTTATCTTTACCTTTTTAATACACACATATGAAACAGGAAGGGACCACACCTCCTTCTGGCCATACGCAGGTATAAAGCATTGTTAAAATCTGTTAGCATCGTTGTTGGTAGTTCATGATGTTTTAAAGGTTATGTGGTGCTTTTTTCTGATGTTCAATCCCCTGTAAATAAGGAAGGACTGTGGATGGGCCAATTTGAGTTTCTAATTAGCAGCTGTGGGATTCTCTCTTGATGTCTGAACTTCCTTGAGCATGTGAGCTGTCAGTCAATAAAGACAAACACACCACCCTATTACCTTCAGTGGCCAGCCTGAGCAGTCCAGAAGCCTTGAGACAGTTATGCAAAGATTGCAGTTGATTGTCTGGCTCCTGAAAGCACAGCCTCCACCTGAGTTCTGAACAAGTTCAGAAGGGGTGCAGTTCACATGGTGGAGAAACTACCATGGCTAGCAGAAAAGCCATTATTGGCCCAAACACAACACTAGTGTCTGATTAGCTCCAGGCTATGTTCAGCCAAACACCTCCTCTCGTACTATGTAAGTAAGTCGCTCAGGCTCCCCCACAGGGAGACACTCTCCCTTATCCTTTCCTGTGGGTAGGATGAAGAACAAAATTAGAAGTGCAAGAATCGAGGGACAGGAGAGTGAAAAGCTGATTCAAAACAAAACAAAACAAAAGACACCTCAAAGCACCTGCAAGATCTGGTTGCGGGGAAATGTTCCAGGGAGCCATCAAGTCTTACAAGCCAAGGCCTCAGACCTCAGGCTGAGCACTAAAACACTGGCCATTACTAAAGGCCAGAAATCTCAGTACCTAGAAGCCTGCAGGAAGACTGTAACATTTGCTTATGGGTCTTGATCGTGAAAGAAGGCACAGGGTTCTGTAAATATCAGACTGTATCACTTGCTGCTGTTTCTGACTGATAGCATAAACACCGGTTGTTGTCGGACACTGTGGGAAATGAACACTGACCGCCAAGACCAGTGCCTAAAGAGCTTCTTACACAACCATGATTTCAATTCAGGTAAAGCAGGAAGATTGACTGTTGGGCACCACTGGCAACATGCTGAAAAGCCAAAATAAGAAAAATGACAGGTAAGGAAGGAAATTAAATTGCCAAACACTCAGATTTATAATTCCCAGCCTTGCTGACTAATCACTATTCTGTATAATTTTCCTCCATAGGCCAATTATAGCAACTATATGACCGTTGTGGACGTTGTTTATCAAAATGTCTAGTGAAACAAAAACTAAATTTTCTAACATATTTTAATGTTATATCCCATGTATGTCACTGTATTTGAGAAGATAGTTGCCTGTTTGATTATGTTTAAATGATGAGCAAGTTGCATGAAGAATGCTTTTAAAACTATAATAGGACAAAGAAACAATAGAGTAGTATACACAAAACATTGAAAGTCACTCCTGTTGTATTGATTTTGCCTCTGAATATTCAGTCTACATTTTAAGGTTCTGTCCAATACAATCTTTACTTAATACCTGTACTTTGAAAACTTTGACCTGAATCAGGATTGCTGGGTCTGTGGAAAAGCCAAGGCATACTTTTGTAAAATTTTCAGAATCAAATATATAAAAGATGACTCAAATGCAACGCAAATTTAGAACTTATATTTAGAAGATAAAATGCAGCACTATCAAATGTCACAAAATGGAAAGACTACTCCTAGTTAATAGACATAATTTTACAAGAAAAAAAAGAGAAAAAAAGAAAGGAACCATCAATGAGAAGAGTTTCAGGGAAGATGGAGGGAGGCTGGAGACAGTGAGCCTGGCTTCTATGTACATCTGAAGGGCACTAGTAAGACTGACATGGACAGAATCCAGTGGTAAGGAGCTCTGCAATAGAGAAAAAAAATACAAGAGAACATTACAGACATTTGTGGAATCAGAAAATGGCATGATAAGGCATTTGATTTTAGAAACTCCTACAGCGGTGAAATGTATTGATTGAGAAGTCTGGAAGCCAGAGGTAAGAAGAACAATTGGGAAGCTATTATAGTTGTTCAAACTATTGAAGTCAAAGTCTGTGCCAGGCTGGTAGCCATGTTAACAGTGAGGAGGAGGCAAATGCATTGCAAACAACAGAACAACCACCAACAGCAAAAATCCTATAAGGATTTTGACTTTTCTTGGCAGTTTCCTAAGCTTTGTTTCAAAAATAAATAAATAAATAAATGAAGATTAATTTTAAATTTTCATGTCTAGTTGACTGTAAAATAAAATAAAGCCAATAACCTTGCAAAATTTCACACAAAAATTTCATGGGAAAATAAAACAAGTTTGACTGTAGATATGTATGACTACTGTGAGATAAAAAGATCAAAACCTGTGCGAACAACACTCATTAATTGCTGATTTGGGTATGGAACTCAAGAGCAAAATTGAATGGTTATGCTTCTGTGAATATGCAAAATAATTTACTTGCAATTATGCCAATAGATGACTCATCAGAAAAAAATAATATGGGAAAAGAAAGCTGAGAAAAGTCCCTTGGAGCTTATAGTTCAAAATCAAAGGAGAGTTGAAAAGGAAACAGTTACGGGGGTGCACAGAACAGTGACATGGAAGCAAACAGTATAATTGTGCTAAAAGAAGATAACAAACTAGAAAGTGGAGAGAAATGCAGAGCACTGTGATTTTTAGCTAGGCAACATTTGATGTACAAACACTGAAAGAGTAAGGAGGATAAAAGCTGTGCCGCAGATTGCAAGGAAGTATAGATATGAGGCTCAGATTTACTGAAGTAAATTTAAAGGAGATTTGCTGAGAAAAGTGGCAGGTAGAGTATGTTGCTTAATGTGATTTTTATATGTTGTTAGTTTTCCTTTAATTACTCTAGGCATCCCAACATTTGAGTCCTACCTGATGCTTGTGGAAATCCTGATGTACAAATCTTAGGTAAAGACATTAAAAGCTAGGAAATGAAGTCTGTTTAGCCCACTCCAAGCAGTTAGAGTGAGAGAAATTGAATTATCCATGCATGTTTTTATTACTATTACTCTGAGGTATAGCTTGAGATCAGGGATGGAAATATCTCCAGATGATTGGTTGTTGTACAAGATCATTTTGGCAATTCTTGTTTTTTTGTTTTTCCATATGAAGTTGAGAATTTTTCTTCCAAGTTCTGTAAAGAATTGTGTTGGTATTTTGACGGGAATTGCATTGAATCTGCTGATGGCTTTTGGCAGGCTGACCATTTTCACTATGTTAATCCTACCTATCCATGAGCACAGGAGATCTTTCCATCTTCTGATATCTTCTTCAATTTCTTTCTTCAGAGGCTTGAAGGTTTTTTTGTTTGTTTGTTTTTGCTTTTTTTGTTTTTTTTTTTTTTTTTTAAAAAAGGTTCTTCACTTGCTTGGTTAGAGTCACATCAAGGTACTTTATGTTATTAGTTGCTATTGTGAAGGCTATTGTTTCCCTAATTCCTTTCTCAGCACTTTTGTCTTTGGTATACAGGATGAGCCCATCATTTAATGTTTTATATGTATACACACATATAAAACATTATACATATATGCACATATATATGTTGCCTTGGTCATGCTGTTTTGTCATGGCAATAGAAAAGTAATTAAGACAGAGGGCTAGTAATGGACCAGGGTAAAGAAAAGGATCTTCCAAAAAATGGGAAATAGAATATAGTGTTATAAGGGGGCACAGAATACATTTTAACAGGAACATTATACTGGGATAGGAATGAGAGGGTAGAGGAGAGAATATATGAAGGGATAACTAACACAAAAAGCCTTTTGAAGAGACATATAGAATCCTACTACTGTAGAATCTTCTTAAAATACAGCCATATGTAGAAGGAGTTTAAATAGAGTCACCATATAATATGGAAGCCAAGACCACAATTAGTTGTCATATACAAAAAAAAATCCATTGTATAAATAATAGATTATCTTTACTTATCTTTTTATCTATTTGTATCATTGACCATAGGGGTCCCACAGACCACTTAAAACTTTTCAGGCTATTGCCAAAGCTATCTGTTACCCTTCAGAACCTGATGATACAATTCTATTTCTGATAATAGCACATACTTTAAGTCATTAAACATTGATCTGGTATGTAAATGGAAGATTCAGCTGTGCTGGCTAGCACTCACAGTGTCACTTTATGAGAAAAGTTATTCCAACCTCACCCAGCTACACACCCTGTGAGATGACACAGCAATATTCTTGCAATTCAATAGGTCCACTGGTGCAATAGTGGCACAGATATCATGCGAGTAACCAATCATTTGTTTAATTAGATTCATGGCCTGCTCCAGGAGATCAACCATACCTGACACTGCTAAAGGGCCCAACAGCCTGAAACTACATTGGTCATGATCCCTAACAGAAAACCTGATACTATTTTTCAACTAAAGAAAAATAGCAATAAAGTTACTCCCAATGACATATTACTAATTACATGTCAAGTTCACTCAACCCTCATCTTTAAGTGGATAATTAATACAATGGCTTGGACAATGTGCAAGGGGGAAAAAATACTGGAGCTACTCAGTTTGAACAGTCATGTCTTTATCAAACCCTTCCTCACAAGGTAAAAGCCATCTACCTACAAAGGGAAGCAGAAAGATTAAAGGACAAGATGTGGTTGGCGACTCTAAGAAAATAGTGTTTTCAAAACACAACAGAGCTATGAACATATAAATCACAGAAGCTGACAGCATGCACAAGACCTACATAAGTTCAAATCAGATAAAATCCCAGCACAGATAAGAAAAATCCCACTCCTAGCCAAGAAACTATTTGCAATTGAGAGATGATGGGAAAGGGAAAGTCAGTTTCTTCAGTGGAATGACACTATTAATTACACTTCAGGTCAGGCTCCATGCTTAAGAACATAGTGCCAACACAAATCAGACCCCATGTTTATGTGTGTGCTTTGTTTCTTTTTTTTTTTTCCTTTCTCTTTTTAAGAGAACATAAAGCATGAAGTTGTTTGGAGATGGAGGTGTGGGTGACCTGTGAGAAATTGGAGAGGGAAAAGAATATGATCAAAATATATTATAGAAAATCATCAAAATATATAAATAAAAAGAACCTAGGATTCCAGATGTAGTGCTACACACTTATAAGATGAGAGGATAAAGCTGGAGATCACTAGCTTGAGGAAAAGCTGAGATATAAAGCCAAATTTTTAAAAAAGGTAAATGAATGCTGGATTAATGGAGTAATAAAATAATGTGAAGGCAATATTATACTTCACCATTTACTGAGTTCATAACATGGATCAAATGTGCTATATTTCCTTGACAAACTGCATTGAATGGAGAAGACACTTATCTTGCTATTTAATTAGGTATCCCTAAGAAGTTGTTTCCATGCTATTAGGATACAGACCCTGTCCACATTTCAGCATTGTTTGGTGTAACTGCCTCTTATCACAGTCCTCAAATTGCAATTCCTCAACCTCAAGATTTCAAAGTTCTCCCTGATGGCTTGCTACAGCACCCGGATTGACTTTAGATAGTTGTATAAGAAACAAAAGAAAAATTAAAAATGCTTAAAGAACAATGATGCTTTCTTCCGTACTTTCAGCCTTGTTCTAGCCTCAAAAGGAAACATCTCTATTTCTGATTTTAGTTCTACTAAAGTGATATTCCTAAGTTGACAAACTAAAAATCTCACCATGCATACTTTGTATCAAATGAGCCACTGTCATTAATATTCTGAAATTAGAAATCTCCTAAATGATAAAACAAAATTGCTGAAGGTTTGCAACTCTGGATCTTCTAAGATTAAGCCTCTTCCATTTCCTATTTACTTACTTACTTAATTTACTTAACTTACTTACTTAAGACAAAGACTGGCTACACAGCCCTCTGTGGTGGTCTGACATACTGTTCCCCACTTTGGCATGGAAAGACTCAGGAATCTTCCTCCTTCGTCTGCATTTGGAGTGCTTCCTATCCAGCCATTTGTTATGACTCTTCTAAAGTCCACGCTTTTGGGTTGATTTTTCCCCCATTATTAACTTGCTTGTTTGTTTTGGTTAGGGGAAAGGTTTGGCTTGAGTATTCATATGCTTCATTGCTTTTAGTATGGGGTGTTTATTTATTGTTTCGGCTTGTTTATTTGTTTGTTTGACATGGAATTGAACCTGTGCATTTGGAGAAAGAATTGGGATAGAAATTATATGTGTAAATTTCTTTTAAACAATCAAAGAAAGCACAAATAATATGTTTTTATTCATATGTTATTTTCATTATAGTTAAAGTTGCAAACAGTTCTTACCTTTCTCCTCAATGACAGACATGACAGAGAATTAAATCTGGTTGTAATTTATGCAAACTTACGCTCATCTGAATAACAACAGAACTTTAAAATTACAAAACCAGGTAATTATAGAATGTAAAAGTATATTAACAGTTAACCATTCCAAATCTGAGAACAAAATTCTGCAGTCTTACATGGTAGATATAGCACCACAAGTAAAAATTATATACATGACCCATGCTTAATCATACTCAAATCAAGGACCCTCTCATAGTGTTGTACAAAATTAGTTTCAGCATATGTCTACAAGGTGAATATGAATAAATCAACTTGATTCAGACTTAGGTTTCATTACCAAGATACCTTAGCATGAAATCTAAAACATTTCTGGTCCCAAACATTATAGGTAAGCTGCATTCTACCTGTATTCCATAAATGAATTTAAAAATAATTTTAGGGTCAGTGAGCTGGATCAGTGGGTAAAGATGTTTGTCGCCAATGATAGCAACCAGAGTTGCATCCCAAAACCTGTATGGTAGAAACTAAAAGTTGTTCTGTGACCCCCAGAGGTGTTCTATGCTATACACACATACACACAAAATAGGTAAATTAAAATGTGACAAAATATTTGACCTAAATGAATCATATAAAGTAACTAATTTCATCACAGTATGAATATAATGTACTAAAATGCATCTTAAATTTAAGACTAAAAATCAGATGTATTTCATCCTCTCACCTGGAAAAGAACCATTACTGGAATGTTCTAAATCATGCATCTAGTATTAGACAACTAGTTCTCAGGAAGGTCGCAATAACATAGGTTTATGAGTTTTCTTTTGTTTCTCTCTTCCCATCAGAACTTTGCAGATAAGAGGACGCGGCGTCCACAGGCTGTGTCCTACAATACAGAGGCCTCCTTCCACTGCTTCCTAAGTGCTGGGGTGACCAGCTTCCTGTAATCAATTAATGAATTTTATACACTTCTCTTTTGTCAAAGAGTTGCTATCTACAACAACGTAGGTTTTGTCCTCTAGGATCATATGTCTGAATAAATGTTTTGTTTTTTGTTTTTGTTTTACTGATTTTGGACTCACAGATGGTTGAGCTGCTTTTTAAGTGCCATGCCAACCTAGGTTGTCAGTCTCGGAAAGTATGATTTGGAGTTTACACAGCATTCCAGGGAGAGGTGTTCCCATGAAAGGCTTGTTGCAGGAGTAGGATGTTCCATTTTCTAACAATGCAGCCTGAGAATTAGCTTCCTTTGACAAATATGTCACCAGTTTGGCCTTGTGATCTTCAAAAAGCCCTGGGTGTTTTTCATACATTCTGCTCCCAAGCCAGACTTCCCATATTAATTTCCGTACATGAAATTAAATGGAGAAAATGGTATGTTCACTGTGCGTAGCATTTAACAGTGCTTCCAGCTATCATTCATGAACTCATAGGAAAGACAGTCTAAAAAACACACTCTCAAAGACAACAGAATAAGTTACCAGCTTTCACAGGCCTGACATAATGAAGCTGTCAACATTTTTTTCTCAAGTGAAATAAATAATCCCAAATAATAATTATGTATTTATTTGGTGTTATTGCCCCTCAAGGAATTTTTTTCAATCATTGATTTGCAGCACATCTTGTAATGCAGGCAGAAATAAAGAACTTCGTCATGGTAGGACTTCCTGTGTGTGGAAATACAGAGCCCTGAATAAAATCAAATCTTGAAAAAAATCTTCTAGAAAAGGCATTCCCTCACTCGGCAGCCAGTGTAGATGTTTGCTTTTGTGATACCTCTCTGGCTTGAGTTTTATGTTCTTCCTCATATGTCTCTTCATTCCTAATGCCTTACTAATGACTTTCTTTCTGACAGTATCTTCAATTAAATAGTCATAAAGATTTCCTCATGCTATCATGATTTCCTTGGGAAAACACTTGAGGAGGGTTTTAGTGGATGACGTTTGGGAGTGGGCAAATTTCAGCTGCTATGCCATGGTTTCAATAGGAGAAGAAACTACAGGCTACTGAGCATTCCCCTATACGGCAAGGTATAATTGCATGCCTGTCTTGTAAGATCATTTAAGAAATATACTATGTTTCTTTATGACTAGAAAACATATATAACTAAGAATCTATGGGCTTAAATGTTTGATGAAATCAGAACACACGACCCAACTGATTTTTTTTTAATGAATATGTGTCTATTATCTTCTCTGAAAGACCTTAGGTAAGATATATCTTTGTTAAAGGAATGTTGCCATTTGTGTCCCCTAAAAGCCCATATGCTACAGGCTTCTTGGGTGCCAAGCTGTGCCACTTATGGAAAGTGGATAAGCTGTAAGAGATAGAGTCTCACAGGAGGGAGTTGTGCCATTGGCTACATCCTTGGAGAGCATAAGCTGAAACAAATCTTTCTTCCTTTTAGTAGATTATCCCCTCTGAGTTGGTGGATAAGAAATATCTAGGCATCTTAACAAAAGTATGACATGTCCTCTTGTCTCCAACAGAGGTTTCTACAATGATGTTAAAACCAGTTTCATATCTATCCAGGCTAAAGAGTTTTTAAACATAAATACGATTTTAAGACATTTACAGATAAAGAAAAAGACAAGGTTAAAAAAACACCTTAAGAAGCTAAGCAAGAAGGAGGACCCTCAGTAAGAAGATCAATCCTCATCCAGAAAGGCAAACAGGATGGACATTCGAAAAGGGAGAAAACAAGGAACAGGAGAGAGCCTACCACAGAGGGCCTCTGAAAGACTCTACTCAGCAGGGTTTCAAAGCAGATGCTGAGACTCATGACCAAACTTTGGGCAGAGTACAGGGAATCTTATTAAAGAAGGGGGAGATAAAAAGATCTGGAGGGGACAAGAGCTCCACAAGGAGAGAAACAGAACCAAAAAATCTGGTCACAGAGGTCTTTTCTGAGACTGTTACTCCAACCAAAGACACTGCATGGAGATAACCTAGGCACAGATGTAGCCCATGGCAAATCAGTGACGAAATGGGTACCCTAGTAAGGGAAAAAGGGTCTGTCTCTGACATGAACTCAGTGGCTGGATCTTTGATCACCTCCCCCTGAGGGCAGAGTAGCCTTACCAGGCCACAGAGAAAGACAATGCAGCCAGTCCTGATGAGATCTGATAGGCTAAGAACAGAGGACTTCTGGAGGGGCATGGGAGAAAAGGGGGGAGGGGGGAATTGGGAGGGGAAAAGGGAGGGAGTGCAGCTGGGATACAAAGTGAATAAATTGTAATTAATAAAAAAATTAAAAAGGAAAAAAAACATTAAATTTCTGTGCTTACTTTGACAAAATCCAACACCCATTCATGTTTAAAGTCTTGGAGAGATCAGGGATACAAGGCACATACCTAAACATAGTAAAGACAATATACAGCAAACTAAATGGAGAGAAACTTAAATCAATCCCACTGAAATCAGGGACAAGACAAGGCTGCCCACTGTCTCCATATCTCTTCAACATAGTACTTGAAGTTCTAGCCAGCGCAATAAGACAACTAAAGGAGATCAAGGGGATACAAAATGGAAAGGAAGAGGTCAAAGTCTCACTATTCCCAGATGATAATAAGATAGTCTACATGAGTGACCCCAGAAATTCATCCAGAGAACTCCTTCATCTGATAAACACCTTCAGCCAAGTGGCTGGATACAAAATTAACTCAAAAAAATCAGAAGCCCTCCTGTATATCAAAGACAAAAGGGCAGAAAAAGAAATCAGAGAAACAACACCCTTCACAATAGCCACTAATAACATAAAGTACCTTGGTGTGACTCTAACCAAGCAAGTGAAAGACCCCTTTGAGAAAAACTTTAAGTCTCTGAAGAAAGAAATTGAAGAACATATCAGAACACAGAAAGAGCTCCCGTGCTCATGGATAGGTAGGATTAACATAGTGAAAATGGCCATTCTGCCAAAAGCAATCTACAGATTCAATGCAATTCCCATCAAAATACCAACACAATTCTTTACAGACCTTGAAAGAAAAATTCTCAAATTCATATGGAGAAACAAAAAACCCAGAATTTCCAAAACAATCCTGTACAACAATAGATCGTCTCCACCCCTGATCTCAAGCTATACTACACAGAAATAGTAATAAAAACTGCATGGTATTGGCATAGAAACAGAAAGGAGGATCAATGGAACCGAATAGAAGACCCAGAAGTAAACCCACACACCTACAGATACTTGATTTTTTATAAAGAAGCCAAAGACATACAATGGAGAAAAGACAGCATCTTCAACAAATGGAGCTGGGCTAACTGGATGTCTACATGTAGAAAGTACAAATAGATCCATATTTATCACCCTGCACAAAACTAAAGTCCAAGTGGATCAAAGACCTCAACATAAAAACAGACACATAAAACCTATTAGAAAAAAGTAGGGAAGAGCCTAGAACTCATTGGCACAGGAGACAACTTCCTGAACAGAACACCAACAGCACAGGCTCTAAGATCAACAATCAATAAATGGGACCTCATGAAACTGAAAACCTTCTTTAAATCAAAGGATACTGTCTTCAGAACAAAACGACAGCCTACAGACTGGGAAAGATCTTCACCAACCTTCTATCTGACAGAAGGTTAATATCCAGAATATGTTAAGAACTAAAGAAGTTAAAAAGCAACAAATCAAGTAATCCAAATAAAAATGGGATATAGAGCTAAACAGAGAATTCTCTGTAGATGCATATAGAATGGCAGAGAAACACTTAAAGAAATGCACAATGTCCTTAGCCATTAGGGAGATGCAAATCAAAACGACCCTGAGATTTCACCTTACACCCATCAGAATGGCTAAGAGCAAAAAATCAAACAACAATACATGCTAGAGAGGATGTGGAGAAAAGGAAACCCTCCTCCATTGCTGGTGGGAATGTAAACTGGTACAACCACTTTGGAAATCAATCTGGCGCTTTCTCAGACAATTAGGAATAGTGATTCCTCAAGATCCAGCTATACCATTCCTAGGAATCTATCCAAAATACACTCAAATACACAAGGACATTTGTTCAACCATGTTGGTAGCAGCTTTATTCATAATTCCCAGAACCTGGAAACAACCCATATGTTCCTCAACTGAGTAATGGATAGAGAAATTGTGGTACATTTACACAATGGAATACTACTCAGCAATTAAAAACAAGGAAATCATGAAATTTGCAGGCAAATGGTGAGATCTAGAAAAGATCATCTTGACTGAGGTATCCCAGAAACAAAAAGACATACACAGTATATACTCACTTATAAGTGGATATTAGACATATAATATAGGATAAACTTACAAAAATCTGAACATCTAAAGAAGGCGAGCTAGAAGGAGGACCCTGGGTAAGATGATCAATCCTCACTCAGAGAGGAAAATGGGATGAACTTTGGAAGAAGGAGAAAACAGGAAACATTACAGGAGCCTTCCACAGAAAGCCTCTGAAAGACTCTAACCAGCATTGTATAAAAGCAGATAATGAGACTCATAAACAAACTTTGGGCAGTGAGCAGGAAAAAGAAGGGGGAGATAGTTAGACCTGAAGAGGACAGAAGCTCCACGAGGAGAACAACAGAATCAAAATATCTGGGCACAAGTGTCTTTTCTGAGACTGATACTCCAACCAAGGATGATTCATGGATATAACCTAGAATCCCTGCTCAGATGTAGCCATCTGAGCTCAGTATCCAAGTGGGTACCCTAGTAAGGGAAACAGGGACTGTCCTCAGACATGAACTCAGTCGCTAGCTCTTTGACTGCCTCCCCCGGATGGAAGAACAGCCTTGCCAGGCCACAGAGGAGGACAATGCAGCCAGTTCTCATGAGACCTGATAAGCTAGAGTCAGATGAAAGGGAAGAAGGACCTCCCCTATGTGTGGACTTGGAGAGGGGCATGGGAAAAGATGATGGAGGGAGGGGGGACTGGCAGGAAAGAAGGGAGGGAGTATAGCTGGGATACAAAATTAATAAACTGTAATTAATATAAAAAATTAATTTTTTTCTGTGCTTACAATTAGGTGTTGGGGTTATCCTTCACAAGTGAATTCTGTGGCCTACTACTAAAATATGCAGGTAATAGTAAATCCCCAGAGCAATTCATAGAATGAATACAAAACGGACCAGGTCAGAGATTCCTTATGTGAAGCCAGGTAGTGGTAGCACAAGCCTTTAATCACAGCACTCAGGAGGCAGATGCAGGCAGATCTCTGTGAGTTCAAGGCCAGCCTGGTCTACAAAGTGAGTTCCAGGGCAGCCACTCTGTTACATAGAAAAACCCTGTCTCAAAAATAAAACAAACAAGACAGAGGTCCTTATATGGTCATGTGTCTCAAACTGCCATGAACTTTAAATGTCCTAAGCTCTCACCTCCCCCTTTATTCCACCTGCACCAAGCTCTAGGTGAATTGCTTGTCCATTCCACTTTTTCTCTCATCTCCATGCTGGTTTTCTTTGTAGAGGAAAGGTAATAGGGTTAGAATTTTTTGTGTTGTCTTCTGCTTTTCATAGTCTCAAACACAGCTCTGCCTGTTTGAATTTTCCCCATCTCTAAAAAAACTGTCTAACAAGGCTTTTGCTGTCGATAGATTCCCTTTTCACAGATGGCTGGCTTGCTTACCAGCTGTAGTTTGATAGTTATTACAGTTAATTTACTTAGAAAATGAAGGCTTCACGAGGCAGCACAGGGGTATTTTACACTTAGCTGACACATCCAATACCCTCCTAACTGCACTGGCAGACTCGGAGTGCCACGCCTGACCTTGTTCGTATCTCACAAGTGTGGGCACTGGGCTACGCTTAGAAACCTCTGCTCAGTATTGTGCAATCGGCAGTCAAATCAGGAGGTCTACTTTCTAACCGTCGCTGGAGAGTTACCAGATGAAAGGGGACAAGGCGACATCAACCGCAAGAATGGAATTCAGAAAACTATGTTCTATCTTGTGAGGAAAAGAACATTTGACCTGCTTAATCGTGTATTTTTAGACACCCACAAATCCATACAGCTTCCACTCAAGGGACCCAGACAGTTAACACGCTCCGTGGAGAAAGTCAACCTTGTTGTTCTTTCATGCTCTCAGGTTTACGATCAAGTAGGAACTTTCTTTGTTGTTCTTATGATGTCATGGTAATAGGTAGTAAGTCGTTGTGACTGATAAAGGGCATGAAGACATTATCATAATCATGTCTGGAGAAACACAAAGATGTCCAAAGAACTTAAAATATCCTCCCACATCCTGCAGGACCCTTAGAATGTTGCTGGTGTGTGTGTGTGTGTGTGTGGGTGTGTGTGGGTGTGTGTGTGGGTGTGTTCCCCTTTAAGTATACTTATATTTCCAGGATTGAATACAGGTTTAAAATATTCACGTGATACTAAGATTCTTTCAGCTCACCTTTATGTTGTCAGAGAAAACCCAGAGTTAGGAATCTTGTAATCTTAACATAGAGATAAGGTTACATAAAACCACTACTTTTAAAGATAAAATATGTGCATGTATACTCACACATTACAGATGTAGCCACGATGATAGAAAAATGTGACTGGAAATATAATAATATGCTAGTAATTATTGTCACAGGGAGTACGGATCCAATTTATTGGCTCAGTATTTTCAAATATTTTACGTATTTTTCTGCTAAAATTTAATTAATAACATCATTCAGGCTCTTGGAAACTAACGGTCAGTATCCATTTCACACTGTCCAGCAGATTAGAGGGAGCCCTGGCAGTAAGAGGTTACCCCTGGTCTGCCCTCTTCTTTGCTCTGCCTATAAATTGCCTGGCTGGCCCACTGCTGCTGCCAGGGTCCAGGCTGTTCTCCCACTGCACTGCAATTTTCTTGGTGATATGTTCTCCTGACCCAGGTCAGCTCTCAGACTCCACATTTAAAATTATGTGGATAATTCTCAACAACTCAGTACATCCCTGTTAGGACTTGGAGTCCAAAAACCATTATCATGTTCCTCCCTAAGGGGGAGGGGATCAGTTTTTGCTCCATTTACCTGTCCTACTTTAAGAAGCTTGTTTCTTAAAAGAAGTTAATTCTAATGTACATTTTATAAGCACCCATCTACTCTGAGATATCTGTGTTCAACGGAGTTATAAGTCCTATTTTAAAAACTGGTCCTTCAGGGGATAGAGAGATGGCCAAAGAGTAAAGAGTAGTTGCTCATATTTAGAGGACCCAGGTTCATGTCCCCACACCCAACATGGAGGCTCAAAACAATCCTAACTCCAGTTCCAGGAGATCTGGAACCCTTGTGACCTGCACAGGCACTGCACATATGGTGCACAGACACACATGCAGGTGAAACACATACATACACAAAAAACAAATTAATCTATTTTTAAAATATTGGTCCTTGCCAAATTATGGTGCTACATTTCTTTATGGGGTGATGATTTCATGAAATCTCATATATTTTCCCATTTCATTCCTTCCGATGTTCTATGTTTTTCAAAAGAATAAGTCTGGGGCTTTTATTACAGTCTCACAGTGAAAACTGAATTCAGCATAGCAAAGGCACATGCTGGAAGGTTTCTTAAACTGTGCATGATGTTCATTCTAACTGCCTAGGGATGCTTACCCTAAAATAGAAAGAGAAGTCATACATTAGATTTCTCTAAAAGTTTTAATATACAAATTGAAAGCCCTGTTGATGACCGGATGTCCATGAATTTTCAAGATACCATGAATCTTTTTAAATTTTATTTTATTTATACATTTATTTATTACAATTTGTTCACTCTGTATCCCCGCTGCAGTCCTCTCCCTTGTTTCCTCCCAGTCCCATCTTCCTGCTCTCTTCTCCCTCTTTGCCCTTACCCTAGAAGAAGACCTCCTCCCCTTCTATCTGACCCTAGCCTGTCAGGTCTCATCAAGGCTGGCTGTATCATCTTCCTCTGGGGCATAGCAAGGCTGCAACCCCCAAGGGGAGGTGATTAAAGAGCCAGCCACTGATTTCATGTCAGATACAGTCCCTGTACCCCTTACTAGGAAACCCACTTGGAAATTAAGCAGCCTATGTGCTTCCTTTGTTTTTTTTGTTTGTTTGTTTGTTTGTTTGTTTTTTGGTGTGTAGTGTTTAATCTTTAGAATAATTTGTTAAGTACTTCCATTTTTTTTTCTCTTCAGTACTAGAGATAGACTCCAGACCTTTGCCCAATTTTTTTTTTTTCAATGCAGTTTATTCAGGAACCTTGAACAATCCTCGGACCCTGGGGAAAGCCAGCCCACAGCTTAAATAGCCTCTGGGTAGCCAACCCAGGCGTGCCACGTGGGCAATGCAGATAGGTCCACATACATGGAAGCAAGCCAGATCCTCAGCCTTAGCCAAATGTGGAGTTGTTCCTGACAGAGAGCACTCACCATCGGGAAGGTGGAAGGCAGAAACCAGCTCCATCTTTAAGGCACGGCATTACGCAGCTCTCTACAGTTCCCCCTTTTTGTTTTAGACGCATCAGGCAAGAGTAGAGGTCTGATCTCTGATATTAGAAATAAATTGGGACTTTGTACCGATGTTCATTTAGGTGTCATCCACCCAAAGAGCATCAGACCCGTCCGATACCTTTTTCTCAGAGGCGGGACCTGGGGCATCAACCCGCATGCAATCAGACATGCTCTTCTCTGGGTCCAAAGCGGGTGACCCTGAGTGCAGTGCTTAGCCTCGCATCCTGAGTGTATCTTTTTAGCTTTTTATGGTATCCAACCATGCTTGGGGAGAATGTCCTGCTTCAATGGCTGTAAAGGCCTGAATGATGATGGCTGCATCACACTGTTGTGAGACTCTAATCTATACCACAGGCAAACTCTAGGTCCTCTCCATGCATAGATCTTAGCTGGAGTTTCAATCTCTGCAGGACCCCCTGGGCCCAGGTATTTTTGGCTCTGTTATTCTCCTTATGGAGTTCCTGTCCCCTCCAGGTCTTTCAATCTCCCTCTTCTTCCATAATAATTCCGGCACTCTGCAGAAAGTTTGACTGAGTCTCAGTATCTTCTTCGATACCCTGGTGGGTAGTCTTTCACAGATCCTCTGTGGATGGCTCCTATCCTCTTCATTGTCTTCTCCTACTTTGGATGTCTATCCTATTTGCCCTTCTGAATAAAGATTAAGTGTCTTCCCTAGGGTCTTCCTTGTTGTTTAGCTTTTTTAGGTGTACAGATTTTAGTATGTTTATCCTATACACTTATAAGTGTATATTAAACATATAAAGAAAGACATGCATGTCTTTCTGCTTCTGGGTTACCTCACTCAGGATGATCTTTTCTAGTCCCCACAATTTGCCTACATATATCATGATTCCTTGTTTTTAATTGCTGAGTGATATTCCATAGTATAAATGTATCACACTTTCTGTATCCATTCCTCCACTGAGGGAGATCTAGGTTGTTTCCAGATTCTGGCTATTACATATAGAGCTGCTTCAAACGTAGTTGAGAAAAATGTCCTTATTGAATGGTGGGGCATCTTTTGGGTATATGCCTAGGAATGGTATAGCTGGATCTTGAGGTAGCAATATTCCAAATTTTCTGAGGATGTGCCAGATTGATTTACAGAGTGATTGTACAAGTTTACATTCCTACCTACAATGGAGGAGGGTTCCCCTTTCTCCACAACCTCTCCAGCATGCATCATCCCTTGAGTTTTTGATCTTAGCCATCATGATAGGTAGGAAGTAGAATCTCAGGGTCGTTTTGATTTGCATTTCCTGGACTACTAAGAATGTTGAGGATTTCTTTAAGTGTTTTTCTACCATTCAATATTCCTCTGTTGAAAATTCATTGTTTAGTTCTGTACCTCATTTTTAATTGGATTACTTGGTTTGTTGGTGTTTAACTTTTTGAGTTCTTTATATATTCTGGATATCAGCCCTCTGTCAGATACAGGATTGGTGGAGATCCTTTCCCAGTCTGAAGGCTATCGTTTTGTTCTGATGACAGTGTCCTTTGCTTTAAAGAAGCTTTTCTTTTTTTTTAATTTTTTATTGTTATTATTAGTTACATTTTATTAACTCTGTATCACAGATGTATCCTGCTCCCTCATTCCCTCCCAATCTCACCCTCCCTCCCTCATCTCCTCCCTGCCCCTTTCCAAGTCCACTGATAGGGGAGGACCTCCTTTTGTGAGGTCCCGTTTATTGATTGTTGATCTTAGAGCCTGTGCTGTTGGTATTCTCTTCAGGAAGTTGTCTCCTGTGCCAATGAGGTCAAGGCTCTTCCCCACTTTTTCTTCTAACTGATTTAGTGTGTCTGGTTTTTTGTTGAAGTGTTTGATCCACTTGGACTTTAACTTTGCACAGCGTGATAAATATAGATCTATTTGCATTTTTCTACATGTAGACATCCAATTAGACCAGCAAAGTTTGTTGAAGATGTTGTCTTTTTTCCATGGTATGGTTTGGACTTCTTTGTCAAAATTAAGCTTCCATAGGTGTTTTATGGGTATTTCTGGGTTATCTTTTCTATTCCATTGGTCCACCAGTCTGCTTCTATGCCAGTACCATGCTGTTTTTTATTACTGTTGCTCCATAGTACAGCTTGAGATCTGAGATGGAGATACCTCTTGAAGATCTTTTATTGTGCAGGATTGTTTTAGCAATTCCGTCTTTTTTTTTTCCATATGAAATTGAGAATTGTTCCTTCAATGTCTGTAAAGAATTGTGATAGCATTTTAATGAGAATTACATTGAATCTGTAGATTGCTTTTGGTAGGATAACCATTTTCACTACGTTAATCCTAGTGATGCATGAGCATGGGAGATCTTTCTATCTTCTGATATCTTCTTCAATTTCTTTCTTCAGAGACTTGAAGTTTTTTTTCAAATAGGTCTTTCACTTTCTTGTTTAGAGTCACACCAAGGTATTTTATGTTATTAGTGGTTATTGTAAACGGTGTTGTTTACCTAATTTCTTTCTCAGCCTGTTTGTCTTTTGTATACAAGAGGATTTCAGATTTTTTTTTTTAGTTGATTTTGTATCCAGCCACTTTGTTGAAGGTGTTTATCAGCAGAAGGAGTTCTTGGTTGAATTTTGGGGATCACTCATGTATACTATCATATCATCTGTGAATCATGATACTTTGATTTCTTCCTTTCTGATTTTGACCCCTTTGATCTCCTTTAATTGTCTTATTGCTCTAGCTAGGACTTCAAGAACTATATTGAAGAAATAAGGAGAGAGTGGGCAGCCTTGCCTTGTTCCTGATTTCAGTGGGACTGATTTAAGTTTCTCTCCTGAAACTGATTTAGTTTGATGTTGGCTATAGGCTTGCAGTATATTGCTTTTACTATGTTTAGGTATGTGTCTTGTATCCCTGATCTCTCCAAAGCTTTAAACATGAATGGGTGTTAAATTTCCTCAAATGCTTTCTTGGTATCTAAAGAAATGATCATGTGGATTCTTTTTTCTTTCAGTTTGTTTATATGGTGGATTACACTGATGAATTTTCATATGTTGAACAACCCCTGCATACCTGGAATGAAGCCTAGTTGGTCGTGGTAGATGACATTTCTGATGTGTTCCTGGACCAGTTTTGCAAGTTGTTTTTAATTAAAATTTTATTTATATTAATTACAGTTTATTCACTGTTTTTGCTTTTTTTAAAAAAACTGGTATCTTTATTTTTTACTTTATTTTTTTCCATAATTTTATTTTTCTCATTAGTTACATTTTGTTAATTCTGTATCCCAGCTGTATCCCTCATTCCCTCCCCAATCCCACCCTCCCTCCCTTATCTCCTCCCTGCCCCTTTCCAAGTCCACTAGTAGGGGAGGACCTCCTCCCCTTTCATATGACTCCCTTACTTTGTATCCCACCTGTAGCCTCCTCCCTCCTCACCTCTCAATCCCATCTTCTCTCGATCATCTCCTCCTATGCCCCTCTCCAAGTCCATGGATAGGGGAGGTCCTTCTCCACTTCTATCTGACCCTAGTTTATCTGGTCTCATCTGAATTGGCTGCATTGTCCTCCTCTGTGGCCTGGCAAGGCTGCTCCCCCAATTGGGGGAGGCAGTCAACAAGCTAGCCACTGAGTTTAAGTTAAGAGACAATCCCTGTTCCCCTTACTAGGGTACCCACTTGGATACTGAGCTCAGATGGGCTACATCTGAGCAGGGGTTCTAGGTTATATCCATGAATGGTCCTTGGTTGGAATAAGAGTCTCAGAAAAGATCCCTGTGCTCAGATATTTTGGTTCTGTTGCTCTCCTTGTGAAGCTCCTGTCCTCTCCAGGTCTTACTATCTCCCCCTTCTTTCCTAAGTTCCCTGCACGCTGCCCAAAGTTTGTTTATGAGTCTCATTATCTGCTTTTATACAATGCTGGCTAGAGTCTTTCAGAGGCCCTCTGTGGTAGCCTCCTATCCTGTTTCCTGATTCTTTGCAAGTATTTTATATTTAGTATTTTTACATAAATGTTCATGAGGGAGATTGATCTGAAAATCTTTCTTTGTAGGGTCTTTGTATGGTTTAGGTATCAATGTGACTGTGACCTCATAGAATGAGTTCGGTAATGTTCCTTCTGTTTCTATTTTGTGGAATAATTTGAAGAGTATTTGTGTCAGCTCTTCTTTGAAGGTCTGGTAGAATTCTGAGCTGAAACTGTCTGGCTCTGGGCTTTTTATGGATAGGAGACTTCTGATGACAGCATTTCTGTAGGGGATATAGGACTATTTAATTTATATACCTTATCTTGATTCAGCTTTGATACCATAAATCTTAAGAAGTCATTGTTAGCAATAGCTCCACACTAAATCAGGTGTTTGTTTCAAAAGACGGTTAGCATTCTGTTTAAGTGGAGAAAAGAAACCAATGGTACAGTGTAGAAGAAATCCTACTGAGATTGGCTTCAGACTTGTCAAATCTTTCCTGAAGACTTACAAAGCAGCTGGTGAGTGATATATTTAGCAGTTTTCAGGAAACCTTCGGGCTATCAAATGCCAAACCTAACAAGAAATCTTATTTTCCAGAATAATATTTATCCCTTTTAAGATTTGATTAAAATTAGAGGGGCAGGGGTGAGTTGCATTAAAGGAAGACTATGTAGATTTGAAAGGTATTGTCACCTAGAGTTTGGGGTCAGTGTCTCAGTTTCTCATCTAATTTGTATTAGTCATCTGAGATGTGGAAGGACAGTGAGGCTAGCTAGGGTTATGTCACACAACTAACCTGCTTCATTGAGCAGGCTGGGCCAGGGGAACTGAGAACAGATTTGGTCCTCTGGGCAAGGCTAATACAGAGGCTTCACTGCATATTATATTGCCTTTCTCAGTTGCTGGGTGATGGATTTCCAAGTGGATTTAAGAAAGCTGAGAAGAAAGAGGACCAGTTCTTATTATGTCTTATTCTTGTGTCTCTCTATGTCCATTAATCACTGTGCTGATACCTGACTTTCAGAAATAAAACTATTTATTCGGATTTCTATCTTCACAGAATTTCTGTTCATAGATAATATTTTACTGTTAAAAATCTTTGACAATATTTTTTCAGCTTTCAAATTTTTTTCAATATTGACAAATGTTTTTAATATGGACTTAAAAAAAACTGCTCTAAAAATACTAAAAACCGAAATGGTAATATGGGCCTTTGAAGCATGCTCTGGTTTCACATGTGAATTCTTTATTATTCCCTGCTAACACAGGAAGGCTAACAGATGGCATTTGTTCTCAGGAGTAATAGGAAAGTTTGATGTTTGTTTTTCACTTTGAATTTTAAATGCGATCTATTCAGAATTTTTATACCTGTTTATTGATAGATAAAACATTTCTATTTAACTCATTCCTACATAGCTACCTAAACAATAGAATATATGCCAGGCATGATGGCACTCCTACACTCCCCGTAGTAAAGCTGAGGTGTGAGGATCACAAGTTTATGTCCAGCCTGGGCTACAGAATCGGACCCATCTCAAAAAAGCCAAACAAGAAAACCATTAAAGATGCAGCAAAAATAGCTATCACCTTGACTTTGCATTGCCTTGAATTCCTTGTTTAATCTAAGCTTTCCTCTACCTGGATTGCGTGGGTGTCACATAAATTCTGTTGGAATACGCTGCTTATAATCCCAAAGAAAACTGCTGTTTAAAAGCAGGCAGCATCTACAGTACAATTTGTCCCTCTACTATTTCAATAAAATTGTTCCATGTTTGAAGATGGCAAAAATTAAGGTCAAGACCCAAAGAAATCTTAGAGATTTCTTAGTATTCTCACCTCGCTGATTACAAAGTGATAAGATGTTTTGTTTTTTACAAAGATCTGTATAATTTCTGTCCATGGTGATGAGTCATATTTTGTCCCTGCGGTTGCATTCCTTCAAGACACAAAGCACAACACAAACACCCATACTCTTAGACAGCACAGAGAAGGTGAAGGTAAATGTCAGGTGTGAAGGAGCTGATTAGAAAGAAACTTGTATTCTTTCCTTACATGAGCATGGGAGATGCATCCCCAGAAAAAAGGAAAGGAGTTGACCTTGCTGTGTTTTTTGTTCCTTTGCTTTTGTTTTTTGTTTTTGTTGTTGTTGTTGTTTTGGTGTGCTAATTACAGACTTCTGGGCAATTATGCTGACAATGTTTCCAAGGTAGGATTTACCAGTTCCGGTTTTCTTTGGGATATACTTTGTCTGTCTAGTAGTGCTTACAAAAAATAAAAATAAAAATATTATTGGAATCTCTGCTGAATAAAAATAATATGTAGAAGAGAATAAAACAAAAATACCTTGTTACTGAGCACTCTTCTTTTTGTATGTGACTCAGGCACATGTATCATATAGACGACATGACAAATCTTGACCACCGCAAACTGCCAAAAGAAACTTGAGGAGTGGCACTGGCCAAATCAGACCTCCTAGCATTTCATCCGTGTCTGATGCTTACGTGTAACTTTGTAGCTATTAATGAAGCTGACACAAGGTAAAAAAAACCTGTGATTTTTTTTTTTAATTTAACAATAAGGTCTTTTGTGGTATATTTAGAGTAATAATAAGGTTTGAGTTTCTGATAAAGTGTCTGAGGGTTTGAGAAGGTGTTTGAAGATTGGTGATAAGAAATAATTTCAGGTATATAAAAACTATTCACCCCACTATGCTACTTTTTTGTATTAAGATGCTCAGACTGCGCTCAGGGCCGGCCGCTTCGGACCCAGAGAAGAGCATGTCTGATTGCGGGTTGATGCCCCAGGTCCCGCCTCTGAGAAAAAGGTATCGGACGGGTCTGATGCTCCTTGGGTGGATGACACCTAAATGAACATCAGTACAAAGTCCCAATTTATTTCTAATATCAGAGATCAGACCTCTACTCTTGCCTGATGCGTCTAAAACAAAAAGGGGGAACTGTAGAGAGCTGCGGAATGCTGTGCCTTAAAGATGGAGCTGGTTTCCGCCTTCCACCTTCCCGATGGTGAGTGCTCTCTGTCACGAACAACTCCATATTCGGCTAAGGCTGAGGATCTGGCTTGCTTCCATGTATGTGGACCTATCTGCATTGCCCACGTGGCACGCCTGGGTTGGCTACCCAGAGGCTATTTAAGCTGTGGGCTGGCTTTCCCCAGGGTCAGATGATTGTTCAAGGTTCCTGAATAACCTGCATTGAAAAAAAAAAAAAAAAAAAAAAGACTGCTCAGAGCTTTAATATTAACCAGACTTTAAACTGTCTCCCAAGCCAATTTGTTCTTTTCCGTAAGCTTAGAAAGATTCTTGTAAGCTTCAGGAGATCCACTGGAATCCACAGGCCATGTTCCATGTATATACTGACAATCAATAGCCTGTCTCCCAGCCTACCTATTCCTGAGGGTGGAATTCCT
Organism: Meriones unguiculatus; assembly: GCF_030254825.1. Lineage (NCBI taxonomy): Eukaryota > Metazoa > Chordata > Mammalia > Rodentia > Muridae > Meriones > Meriones unguiculatus. The sequence continues at coordinate 35,055,029 of NC_083367.1, read as the reverse complement.
CCCCTGGTTTTGGGACTCCTCTCCCCCAACACCAAGACCATAGGCCTAAAAGTTAAACTCCTTAACTTTATCTTCTGTCCCTAATATATATATATATATATATATGTGTGTGTGTGTGTGTGTGTGTGTGTGTGTAATTATAATGTACATATATATAATATGTGCAATATATTATATTCATTATAATATTATAACATATTTTATATATATGTTCCAGAATTCTGTTTCCTTAACAGCTACATTAAGAACTCAGTTATTCCGGCCTAAACCTCAGAGACTGCATCAGCTGGACCTGTAGTTTCCAGCTTTTTGCGCTACTCCCCAAAATCAGTGCCCTCAATGTCAGCAGGAAGTAGCCAGAAAAGATTTCCTGCCCATTGTTCATTTGTTATCAACAACAGGCTGGGATATTAGAGTCCCTACCTGCTGTAGGGCATGGCTGCCATACCCTGCCCTCTACCTAGAGGCATGGCTTCTACCCCAGAGTCCCTTCTCTATATAATCCGGACATCTCGGTTCTGCTTCCCCTTTTCTACCCTTTCTCCTTTTTCCCCATTCCTCCCTCTTTCTCTCCCCATTCCCTTCCCCTTCCCTCGATGCTCCCAATAAACCTGTATTTATATAATATAGCTTTGTCTCACCATTTGTTCATTCTGTTTTATTTAACCAGTCAATCTCGACTCCCAATTTATGTAAAGTGTTTATGATCCTTTATAGTCATTCCCATACACTGAAGATACTGGATTTCAGAATATGTTTGGTGTGCTGTATGCTAAACTGTCTAATTCCAAACTTTGATTACTGGAATTTTCCTATTTTTCCAACTAAGCAACATTTCGTGAGGATTCTAAGTTAAACCCTTAAATTGTGCTTGTTTGGGCCAATATTCTAATTTAGTTAGAACAAGGCAACTAGAAACCATACGATATGTAGTTTTCAATGTTACCAGACTAGGTAAGCTAAGCGGGTAGCATTATCGCTAGGTGCATCTGTCAGGGTATTTCTGGAAAAGACTGACATTCAAATCAGTAGATTAAAAGAACACTACCCTTCTACTGTAAGCAGGAAGGATCAAAAACCATTGCAAATCTGAATAAAACAAAGTCTTCTTCTCTCCCCTGGAAACTCAGGTATCCACCTTATCTTCTCCCTCTAATGTCAGCACTCATAGACACTGGGCATGAACTACATCCCCCCCCCCTTACTTTACTGTAGCAGATGGTATGACTTAGCCTCCACTGTTACCTCAACCAAGCACTCACAATAAAGCTACTTCTTTTTATCTATAGCTCTCTTGGTTCTGTTTCTTCATGGAATCTTGTACAACAGTCAAATCTTTCCTCCCCTTAGCAATTCCCTCTCCACGAAAGAAAGACACTTTCTGCTCAATTTCTAATTATATTTTAAGACAGTATTTCTGGGCAATAAATAAGATGATAAGAAATTATTTGTGTTGGATTGAAATTTTTAAGATATTAACCATTTTGAACATTAACAGTCCATTCATATTTATAATTTGAGATAAGTGTTCTTAAAGTATTTATTTACTTCCTACTATGTAGGAATGATAGTTATTAATGCTAAAAATCTATAAAAATTTAAACTTGATTTTGCTTCAGAAGAATATTTAGTAACAAAGCGACTGTTAGATTAAGTGTTAAGTTCTATGAAAGCACACAATTGGTAGTCAATATTGATTATCAACTTGATAGGACCTAGAATAGCCTAGATGACAAACTTGTGACAATTTTTCTGGGTTAATTAATATGTTAAGACATCTCCAAAATGTGAGTGGAAAGAATCATTCCATGAGCTTATGTCAGAGGCTGAATAAAAAGGAGAAAGCTAACTGAGGATCAGTACTAAGAAACTGAGGATCAGCACTAAGAAACTGAGCATCAGCACTAACTGAGCACCAGCACTGAGAAACTGAGCATCAGCACTAACTGAACATCAGCACTCATCTCTCTGCCTCTGGACTGCAGATGCAATGTGTCTGGTTGCCTTAGGCTCTTGCCACCACCCCTCCCCTCCATGATGAAAGGCATCTATTAGGAACCAAAGTACGCTCTTCT